>NC_090726.1:197601280-197736280 GCF_036898095.1 Palaemon carinicauda
TCTTTTCTGGTTTTTTTCTCCCTCTTTTTTTCTCCCTCTCTCCTTGGCTGTCTTTTCTGTATCTCTCCTTCCCTCCCCAAGACTGTCTCCTCCGTGTCTCACTCCTTGGCTGTCTCCTCTGTATCTCACTCCTTGGCTGTCTCCTCTGTCTCACTCCTTGGCTGTCTCCTCTGTCTCTCACTCCTTGGCTGTCTCCTCGGTCTCTCACTCCTTGGCTGTCTCCCACTCCTTGGCTGTCTCTTCCGCCTCTCACTCCTTGGCTGTCTCCTCTGTGTCTCACTCCTTGGCTGTCTCCTCTGTGTCTCACTCCTTGGCTGTCTCCTCTGTCTCTCACTCCTTGGCTGTCTCCCACTCCTTGGCTGTCTCACTCCTTGGCTGTCTCCTCTGCTCTTTCTCCCTCTCTCCTTGGCTGTCTCCTCTGCGTCTCACTCCTTGGCTGTCTCCTCTGTCTCTCACTCCTTGGCTGTCTCCTCTGTCTCTCACTCCTTGGCTGTCTCCTCTGTGTCTCACTCCTTGGCTGTCTCCTCTGTCTCTCACTCCTTGGCTGTCTCCTCTGTCCCTCACTCCTTGGCTGTCTCCTCTGCCTCTTTCTCCCTCTCTCCTTGGCTGTCTCCTCTGTGTCTCACTCCTTGGCTGTCTCCTCTGTCTCTCACTCCTTGGCTTTCTCCTGTCTCTCACTCCTTGGCTGTCTCCTCTGTCTCTCACTCTTGGCTGTCTCCTCTGTCTCTCACTCCTTGGCTGTCTCCTCTGTCTCTAACTCCTTGGCTGTCTCCTCTGCCTCTCACTCCTTGGCTGTCTCCTGTGTGTCTCACTCCTTGGCTGTCTCCTGTCTCTCACTCCTTGGCTGTCTCTCACTCCGTGGCTGTCTTTCACTCCGTGGCTGTCTTTCACTCCTTGGCTGTCTGCTCTGTCTCATTCCTTAGCTGTCACCTCTGTCTCACTCCTTGGCTGTCTCCTCTGCCTCTTACTCCTTGGCTGTCTCCTCTCTCTCTCACTCCTTGGCTGTCTCCTCCTCCCTCACTCCTTGGCTGTCTCCTGTGTGTCTCACTCCTTGGCTGTCTCCTCTGTCTCTCACTCCTTGGCTGTCTCTCACTCCGTGGCTGTCTTTCACTCCTTGGCTGTCTGCTCTGTCTCATTCCTTAGCTGTCACCTCTGTGGTCTCACTCCTTGGGTGTCTCCTCTGTCCCTCACTCCTTGGGTGTCTCCCACTCCTTGGCTGTCTCCTCTGCCTCTCACTCCTTGGCTGTTTCCTCTGCCTCTCACTCCTTGGCTGTTTCCTCTGCCTCTTTCTCCCCCCCTCCTTGGCTGTCTCCTCTGTCTCTCTCTTCTCTTCTGTCTCCTCTGTCTCCCTCTTCTCGTCTCTCCCCTCTGTCTGTCTGTCTGTCTGTCTGTCTCTCTCTCTCTCTCTCTCTCTCTCTCTCTCTCTCTCTCTCTCTCTCCTCTCTCTCTCTCTCTCTCTCTCTCTATTCTTGGCTGGGCCTCTCTCTCTCTCTCTCTCTCTCTCTCTCTCTCTCTCTCTCTCCTTCTCTCCTCTCTCTCTCTCTCTCTCTGTTGCCTTGGCTGTCTCCTCTGGCTCTTTCTCCCTCTCTCTTTGGTGTCTTTTCTGGTTCTTTCTCCCTCTCTCCTTTGCTGTCTTTTCTGTCTCTCTCCTTCCCTCCCCAAGACTGTCTCCTCTGTGTCTCACTCCTTGGCTTTCTCCTCTGTCTCTCACTCCTTGGCTTTCTCCTCTGTCCCTCACTCCTTGGCTGTCTCCTCTGTGTCTCATTCCTTGGCTGTCTCCTCTGTGTCTCACTCCTTGGCTGTCTCCTCTGTCTCTCACTCCTTGGCTGTCTCCTCTGCCTCTTTCTCCCTCTCTCCTTTGCTGTCTCCTCTGTCTCTCACACCTTGGCTGTCTCCTCTGCCTCTCACTCCTTGGCTGTCTCCTCTGTGTCTCACTCCTTGGCTGTCTCCTCTGTCTCTCACTCCTTGGCTGTCTCCTCTGTCCCTCACTCCTTGGCTGTCTCCTCTGCCTCTTTCTCCCTCTCTCCTTGGCTGTCTCCTCTGGGTCTCACTCCTTGGCTGTCTCCTCTGCCTCTCACTCCTTGGCTGTCTCCTGTGTGTCTCACTCCTTGGCTGTCTCTCACTCCTTGGCTGTCTCTCACTCCGTGGCTGTCTCTCACTCCTTGTCTGTCTGTCTCTGTCTCACTCCTTGGCTGTCTCCTCTGTCTCACTCCTTGGCTGTCTCCTCTGTGTCTCACTCCTTGGCTGTCTCTTCTGTGTCTCACTCCTTGGCTGTCTCTTCTGTGTCTCACTCCTTGGCTGTCTCTTCTGTGTCTCACTCCTTGGCTGTCTCCTCTCTCCCTCACTCCTTGGCTGTCTCCTCTGTCTCTCACTCCTTGGCTGTCTCCTCTGCCTCTCACTCCTTGGCTCTTTCCTCTGCCTCTTTCTCCCCCTCTCCTTGGCTGTCTCCCTCTTCTCTTCTGTCTCCTCTGTCTCCCTCTTCTCGTCTGTCCCCTCTGTCTGTCTCTCTCTCTCTCTCTCTCTCTCTCTCTCTCTCTCTCTCCTTGTCTGTCTCCTGTCTCTCTATTCTTGGCTGGGCCTCTCTCTCTCTCTCTCTCTCTCTCTCTCTCTCTCTCTGTTGCCTTGGCTGTCTCCTCTGGCTCTTTCTCCCTCTCTCTTTGGCTGTCTTTTCTGGTTCTTTCTCCCTCTCTCCTTGGCTGTCTTTTCTGTCTCTCTCCTTCCCTCCCCTTGACTGTCTCCTCTTGTGTCTCACTCCTTGGCTGTCTCCTCTGTCTCTCACTCCTTGGCTGTCTCCTCTGTCTCTCACTCCTTGGCTGTCTCCTCTGCCTCTCACTCCTTGGCTGTCTCCTCTGGCTCTTTCTCCCTCTCTCTTTGGCTGTCTTTTCTGGTTCTTTTTCCCTCTCTCCTTGGCTGTCTTTTCTGTCTCCCTCCTTCCCTCCCCAAGACTGTCTCTTCTGTGTCTCACTCCTTGGCTTTCACCTCTGTGTCTCACTCCTTGGCTTTCTCCTCTGTGTCTCACTCCTTGGCTTTCTCCTCTGTCTCTCACTTCTTGGCTGTCTCCTCTGTCTCTCACTTCTTGGCTGTCTCCTCTGTGTCTCACTCCTTGGCTGTCTCCTCTGCCTCTCACTCCTTGGCTGTTTCCTCTGCCTCTTTCTCCCCCCCTCCTTGGCTGTCTCCTCTGTCTCTCTCTTCTCTTCTGTCTCCCTCTTCTCGTCTGTCCTCTCTCTCTCTCTCTCTCTCTCTCTCTCTCTCTCTCTATTCTTGGCTGGGCCTCTCTCTCTCTCTCTCTCTCTCTTTCTCTCTCTCTCTCTCTCTCTCTCTCTCTCTCTCTCTCCATGCTGCTTAGAGGTATCTGTCTGAATTATTCAGGTAAAGAAGTTGCAAGTAGATTGAAAGATTGGCAATTTAGTAATTAGAAGAGAGCTAATTGTTATTGTTTAATAATGGACAAAAGTTGGAGTAAACCTTGTATTGAAGATTCTGATATTTTTCTGCAGGTTAGAGAAAGTCTGATGTGGTTAGGTTACATTAGACTTTTATTCCATAGTAATTAGAATTGTTGAATTAATCTGGTCCAATAATAGTTTCAAAGTAATTAAAGTTGTTTTTTTAATATCAGATTTCTATAAAGGACGGGGCAAATAGCTTTCTTCTACTGAATTTCGAATAGGGCAAACAGCTAGCCACTACTGCACTACTGTATTTCGAATAGGGCAAACAGCTAGCCACTACTGCACTACTGTATTTCAAATAGGGCAAACAGCTAGCCACTACTGCACTACTGTATTTCAAATAGGGCAAACAGCTAGCCACTACTGCACTACTGTATTTCGAATAGGGGCAGATAGCTTATCTTCTGTATTTCGAATGGGAATAAACAGCTTAACTTTAATGTATTTCGAATAGGGGTAAACAGCTTTCCACTACTGTATTTCGAATAGGGCCAGATAGCTTATCTCTACTGTATTTCGAATAGGGCCAGATAGCTTATATCTACTGTATTTCGAATAGGGCCAGATAGCTTATCTCTACTGTATTTCGAATAGGGACAGACAGCTTTCCACTACTGTATCTGAAATAGAGGCAAACAGCTTTCTTCTATTGTATTTCGAATGTGACCACAATTCATTCAATTTCTGTCAAAACTTATGTAAATTGTCTTAAAGTATTTTCATCATCTATTTTGTTCTTATGATCAGAAATAAACTTGATCTTCCCCAACACAATTGAGATTACCAGACCAGTTATGAAAAACTGTTCTTTCACTATGAATGCTACGATTTAGAAATATTCAGTCAATGGAGTAAGTGTTCTTGTACTCTTACCGAAATATCAATGTCACTAAGTTTGGCTGATGACAATGCCTTGTTAACACTGTTAATGTCATAGTCCTGCAAGTGTTATTTTTCCTGTAATGATAATAAGCATGAAGTCTAAAATAATGATATTTTATAAAGCAAATATGGTATTCGAAGCAGTATCTGAAACACGTAGTTACTTGGAGTTTGAGGTTTGCAGTAGATGGGTAATCAAACCCCTTAGTTGATACTCCCTCCCAAGGATTGGGATCCTTAAACTGTGCAATGTATTAAGTGATATACAAAATTAGAGCCAAATTATCTGCTGCTGGGGACAAGGAGACCCTTCAACACTGAGGTGTAAGTTGAAATAGGTTGTACAGGAAGGTGGAAAAAAAATCGTAGAGTTGGTTAAGTAGAAAGACAATCTTCCTTCTTTACCTCCTCTACTCTTTTTTTTTTTCCACCTTCCTGTACAAAATATTTCAACTTACATCTCGCTGTTGAAAGGTCTCACTGTCCCCAGCAACAGATAATTTGGCTCTAATTCTGTATATCAATACATTGCACAGCGTAAGGTTCACTGTAGACAATACCTATCTTTAGCAGGGAGTATCAACTAAGGGGTTTGATTACCAATCTACTGCAAACCACAGACTAAGTAACTACGTTTCAGATACTGCTTCGAAAACCATATTTGCTTTATAAAATATCACTATTTTAGACTTCATGCTTATCATCATTACGGAAAAAATAACCCTTGCAGGACTATGACATTGACAGTGTTAACAAGGCATTGTCATCATCTAAACTTAGTGATCTTGATATTTCGGTAAGAGTACAAGAACACTTACTCCATTGACTGAATATTCTAAGTTGTAGTATTCATAATGAAAGAACAGTTTATCATAACTGGTCCGGTAATCTCAATTGTGTTGGGGAAGATATAGTTTGCTTCGGATCATAAGAACAAAACTATTTCTTATTAAATAAAATAAACTGTGTAATCTCTGTACCTTTAAGGAAGTAAATAAAAGAAATTTTAATATAAGCGAGATTTTTATTAACTTTTATTTTTTTACAATTATTAGTGTCCCCCCATTTAAAGCCAGCATTGCTTTGGCTGAAGGAGAGCGAGTGAGTGTCCTCAGCGGAAGGCAGCTGAGCAAATGCCATCATTAGAGTAAAGTTTTCAATTCATGGTGTCTTGGTAACTGAGGAGTTTCTAGTCTTAAATTGTCCAAATGGTTAAGATTACCGTTTTCTGTTTCCTCCATTTGGTATTCCCATTCTCACTTGTCACAAAGGCTCTGACCCGTTTTCTATGACTTCTTAAGTGGGAGGACTCTTACTTAGTGGAAGTTGAGCATTGCTATGAACCACGAGAATACTTATATAACTTTTTGGTTGTTTCCATGGATATACAAGAAAGATTTCACAGGATATGTATAGAATTCTTAAAAGATTTCATACTACCAGTTATTTAATTCATTGCAATATTATATTGGGTAAATCAAAATAAACAGAAAAGAACAGTAAGGATTTTTATTGGTAACCAGGTTAGGACAAAGGATTTTAGTACACAGTAACAATCTTACATGAGCTTCGTATTTACAATATCAATCTAAATTAAGCAACTTTAACTTTGTACAGTAAATATCCTTGATTTAAATATTTGAATATAAAATTTAGACAAAAATAAGCCACTCTTGAATCTCGTATACATTAACAACATGATTTATTACAAGAGATCCAACATGCCCCCTCAAAGGCAGACAAGACAACGCAAATACCAATAAGGTCTCGAGGCTCTCAGACGTCCCATGTAGGTGATTGAGTCGGGTAAAAAGGAAGAGACGTACAGCGAATGTTCTGACTGTTCCTATTTCTTCCCCCAACGGAACAGACAAATCGGACGGGAGTCGCCTTCTACTACACGTGGAACACAAGTTCACTTAGACTTTTTTCTTTGACATAATAAATCATTCAATGCGTGTGACTATTTTAAGGGAAATATATATGTAGCTAAACTATGTTAAATATATTAATCAACGTAATAATAAATGGTAATATCTAAGTATAGCCTACTTCAACTTATTGAATCTTATGGGGAAGCCGACATTGACTTGCCAATTAGTTCTATCTATTACTTGATTACTGTATAAGCTTGACCAAATAAATGAGAGAGAGAGAGAGAGAGAGAGAGAGAGAGAGAGAGAGTCAATGAGAGAAAGAAAAACAGAGGAGACAGTCAATGAGAGAAAGACAGAGGAGACAGCCATGAAAAGAGAGAGACAGGAGACAGCCAAGGAGAGGGAGACAGTCAATGAGAGAAAGAGAGACAGTCAATGAGAGCAAGAGAGACAGATGACACAGCCAATGAGAGAAAGAGACATAGGACACAGCCAATGAGAGAAAGAGAGACAGAGGAGACAGTCAATGAGAGAGAGAGACAGAGGAGACAGCCAAGGAGAGAGAGACAGAGGAGACAGTCAATGAGAGAGAGACACACAGGAGACAGTCAATGAGAGAGAGACACACAGGAGACAGTCAATGAGAGAAAGAGAGACAGAGAACACAGCCAATGAGAGAAAAAGACAGAGGAGACAGTCAGTGAGAGACAGAGGAGACAGTCAGTGAGAGAAAGAGAGACAGAGGAGACAGTCAATGAGAGAAAGAGAGACAGTCAATGAGAGAGACAGAGGAGACAGTCAATGAGAGAAAGAGAGACAGTCAATGAGAGAAAGAGAGACAGTCAATGAGAGAGAGAGACAGAGGAGACAGTCAATGAGAGAGAGAGACAGAGGAGACAGTCAATGAGAGAGAGAGAGACAGAGGAGACAGTCAATGAGAGAGAGAGACAGAGGAGACAGTCAATGAGAGAGAGAGAGAGAGAGAGACAGAGGACACAGCCAATGAGAGAAAGAGAGACAGAAGACACAGCCAATGAGAGAAAGAGAGACAGAGGACACAGCCAATGAGAGAAAGAGAGACAGAGGAGACAGTCAATTAGAGTAAGAGACAGGGGAGACAGTCAATTAGAGAAAGAGAGACAGGGGAGACAGCCAATGAGAGAAAGAGACAGAGAACACAGCCAATGAGAGAAAGGGAGACAGGAGACAGTCAGTGAGAGAAAGAGAGACAGAGGAGACAGTCAAGGAGAGAAGGAGACAGTCAAGGAGAGAAAGAGAGACAGCCAATGAGAGAAAGAAAGACAGCCAATGAGAGAAAGAAAGACAGCCAATGAGAGAGAGACAGGAGACAGCCAAGGAGAGAGAGAGACAGAGGAGACAGCCAAGGAGTGGTTAAGAGAAAGAGAGACAGCCAAGGAGTGGTTAAGAGAGAGACAGCCAAGGAGAGAGAGAGAGAGACAGCCAAGGAGAGAGAGAGAGAGAGAGAGAGAGAGAGAGAGAGAGAGAGAGAGTTAGAAGAGATCCAAGATAAGACAGCAATCTGAAAGTTATAGAAAGACACATGGAAAAAAACTGCTTACAACATTACAGAGAAAGACTATAACACAGTATCAACCAAGATAAACTGATTATACAAATTAACATAACTTTTAACTGAATATCTTTAGAAGTGTCCAAATATCTATAACAGAACTTGACAAGCAATAATTTTAACATTCCAGTTATTCTCTACTGTATTCCTTACCTAAAATGACTGAATATCCAAATTATGTTGATTACTAAAACTTGTAAGCTGTGTATGCAATATACCATTAAATGAATTCCAAAAAATCATTAGCAGTTTCTCATTGCATAAAATGTGAACTACCTGCATATCTATTTATAGTTGCTTTTACTAACTTTTTGAGAAGAAAGTCCCTATGTTGTTTGCAGATATGTTATCCAAGAACATGAAAGAAAAAAGGGTCTATCTTTGCTTTAATTTATGACAACAAACTACTTGCTCATTTATCATTACTTCTAAAATAATTTATTTCCTTTCCTCACTGGGCAATTTTTCCCTGTTGGAGCCCCTGGGCTTATAGCATCCTGCTTTTCCAACTATGGTTTTACCTTAGCTAATAATAATAATATAATCCAGCTTTCCATACATAGATGTCAATGTTATTATAGCAGTTTTTTTATAGAGGCAAGTTTATCCATTTCCTAATTCTATATCAGAGCTTCATCAAGGGGCTTTGGATCCACTGCTTCTGTCCCATTAGACTATACTAGTAGAGAGAGAGAGAGAGAGAGAGAGAGAGAGAGAGAGAGAGAGTGTTTCTAGCTTCTTCCTAAGTCTTACCATTCCCATATTTCTAATTTTGGAGTAACTTAAGAAATAAAAACTTTAGTAAATAAATTCTGTTCTACCAATGACCCTTTATCTACATTGTACATCCACGTCCCTATAAGAAGCTACTGTACTTCTAACGTGCTGCGTAAGACTTAATATTATGTACCTGTCTTGTGTCTACGTTTACCTACAGAGTACTTTAAATCTAGCTCGTTTTCAATTACATCCAATTTAACACTATTAGGGAGTCTCCAATTTACTAGAAGATTTTTTATTAGTTCTGCTTCACAATTATTCTAAGAGCTTCATCAAATCACTTATAGTAAATCTACCATCAGTTTTACAGTTTAGTATATTGAAATCCTTATCCAGTAGTCTACAATCATTTATGCAATCATAGCTAAGTGTTTCTGGTGGTAATGTAAATGTCACGTAAACATTACCTGTACTCTGTCATCAATGTCTTCCCAAAAACCTTGTAAAATATATATGAGCCTACACTGTACGGGTTTACTAAAGTTTCCAGCCTTAATGATTCATTTTGTTTTCCCATTACACGTCTTGACTTCAAAATCTACAAATTAATTTTTTGGAATCCAAAATATACTGAAAAAAATATACGTGTACCCAGAATGAAAACTTTCACTGATGATTTTTAATTTCCAGTGGTATATGAAAAACTGAAATAGTTCACTAAAACCATTCTACCATATGCATTTGATATTTACTCTAGTCAGTAAAATCACAAGTATGTTTCAAATGACTTAACAGGTCTTGTCATATCAAATAATTCTACTATACTGAGAGAGAGAGAGAGAGAGAGAGAGAGAGAGAGAGAGAGAGAGAGAGAGAGAGAGAGAGAGAGAGAGAGAGAGAGACTAACCTCACTACCTGACACCAATTTATCCACATTTCTTCTCGTCATTTTAGATAATTTAACTATCAATAACACTTATCACCATCATAGCATAGAATACAAGTCATTAAGGTATAATTCAATACAATAATACAATCTACATCTTCGTTCTAATTTAGCAATGTTATACCTGTATGAAACAAAAGCCCTGTTTAGTTGACATAATCTTAAAACTGTGTTCCTTTACATGGTATATTGCATACGCATCTTTCACTTAGGAGATAAAAATAATCAGAGCTTAAGTCATCCTCTATAAAACCAACATATTCTGCAATCTTCAGTAACACTGGTTACTTTACTTTCCTTACTTTAAATCCAAACCAAATTATCAAATTCACAAATCTGGCAACGTTTTCTATCTGACCAGAGGTAAAATTTATAAAATTTTCTCTTCCAATAAATAATTTCTTCCCTACTCGTCGACTTCCCACGTCACACGATTGTCTGCTTTATGATACAAAGAACGTCTAAAATGATCATCGTGATGGTTTAGCCCTTCTGCTATTTCAGATACAAAGTACGCCTAAGAGCCAAAGACAGATTGGACGTTTGCGAAACAAGCTGGTACCCCCCCTTTAAAGAGGCATAAGGATCCTTTGATGTAATAAAAGAATATTGCAATGAAAGACTAAGAGTGACATTTTAAGAACTAAAGTTATTGATTTGATTAAAAGTTGACTTGGTTACCTCATCTTCAAAGAAGTTATAACGCTCTAAAATTACTATCCTATAGAAATTGTTGAGATACAATATGAACATGGCATTCAACTGTTATCTAACTCCAAAAGAAATATTCAGGATTAACTGTGCCGAGAGAAAAGTTTTTCATACAATTAACAGTCTCAACAATAAATTAACGTTACATATTTACTTTATAATTACTGAAGCTCAAGTAAGATCCACATACTGTATACTTAATCTGTAGCCCATACATGGCAACCACATATTCATTCTTACCTGTTCAATGCTGATTAAATTGTATTACACAATACAATTCACATTCATGATTAACTAATTATGATAGTATGAAAACCATAGAATTAATACAATATGCTGTGCTACCTGTCAAGTGAAATTAGCCATGGAAACATAAAATGTTACAATTAGTATTCATGTGATTTCTGACTTATCTACTCAATTCCACAGAATAAAATCTTTCCACTATAAAATTTGTCACAGAAAACATGAAAGAGCTTTTGCATTGTCAAGAGAACAAGAATACATAAAATGGAACAAACATGAAAACGGAAATCTCTCCCATTGAACAATTAAAAGTCCACAGAAACTCCTCAGTTACTAAGACACCATGAACTGAAAACTTTACTCTAATGATGGCATCTGCTCAGCTGCCTTCCGCTGAGGACACTCACTCGCTCTCCTTCAGCCAAAGCAATGCTGGCTTTGAGGAGTTTTCTTTATTAAATCTTTCCAATTTTATCTATCTACTGTACACAGGACACAAGTACAAAAATGAATATCTGTATTCATGCAATGAATTCAATTTGGCAAGTTCTGTATACACAAATAAGCTTTGAAATAAAATTTCTCATCTAGCCCTCAAAAAAAATCACAAGACAATTTTGCACAAAAAATAAGTTACAGGTTTTCATTTACCATTCAGGAAAATATCATTACATATAAAAAAGGTACTGTGTTACAAAATTTGTATGGTCTTCACTTCAGTCTGCTAACCCTAAAACACATATAACTAGAACACTTCTAAAAAGACAGCATTTGCTTTCACTTCATAAGTATTTAACATAAGGCCTTACAAATTGACACTGTACAGAATTTGACTTTTTAGTCCTATACTCTACCTAAATTATCGATGAGATTAACTCCAAAATTTTAATCAGATATGGTAAAGTTATCTAACATTTTGATGGGCTACTTTTCATTGATAAGGTCATTACTGTAATTTAATACTATAAAAATACAGCCTAAAAATTCCTCTATTACAGTTGTGGATGCATGACGGGTTGATACACATAAGTAAATCTTATTACTTGAAAACTTGGTTGGATTTACTACCAGATCCTATATTAATGCACATGAGCATGAGTGATAGAACCAATCATGAAACTAGTTATTCAAATAATGTAAAACTGGTTAAAATCAATTTAAATTGATAACTGATATCATTTAAAATCCATCGCAGTTTCAAGAAAATTCAGTTAACATGTGGAATCGAGTTCTTATTGCTACCTTAAAGTGAATTAAAATATGTTTCTAGAACTAGCCTGATTCTTCCATATAAAACCATTACCAAAAATTTACCCATTTTGTGGTCTCAAAATCACCTTAAGATGCTTCAGTCCCTCTTAAAATGAAAATACCCGCCAACCAGTAATACTCAGAGAAAATGAGTTTATCCCGGTCTTAAACAATATCAAGTCACCACTAATACTGTTTGATCCAGATTTTGCAAAGTGCAAGGGCCAAGAGTTCATTATTATAGAGAAATATGTTTGGAGGGAATAAAACTTTTAAACATTATACAGCAATGTATACTATTAGTTCCACATCCCACCAATAACTTATAACAGTCACAAACGTTAATTCAAATCCTAAGACTGTAGACAAGACCTATGAGATTCTTCTGAAAGACTTAGGTTTCAAATTTAGCATCAGAATTACCTTTCAAAACTATGCAGGGAATTGTACGATAGAACAACAGAAACCATGATATGCCAAACTATCTTTAGATTGATTAGTTTGAGATAAGATATCCAAGGGGGATGGGGGACTGAGGCCCCCTACCAGTACCAGACAAACTTGGCTGAATCCCTTGTCAGGCTGAGAGGAGCAGAGAGAGGAAAGGTCCCCTTTTGTTCTTTCGTTTGATGTCGACTAAACAACCCCCCCCCTCACAAAAAAAAAAAAAAAAATTGTGAGGAAGTGCTTTGGTAAATAGAGATAGAAGATATCCAACTACTGAACAGTAATTCAAACTTGTTGGGATATGCTCCATGTTTGGAGGCCAGTACTGCCATATGGCATTCCCAGGAGTGACTAATGGAGCAGAAGTCAGTAGTTCAGAAACCATGATATGCCAAACTATCTATAGACAATTATCTGAGTATGATTTAAAGAATGCCATTACAGATAAAAAGAGGAAGAATAATGAGGAAAGAGCATTTACAAAGCCAGAACTCTCCTGAAGCAGTAACTATTAGTTATGCAACCTCCCTAGAAACAATCAGTACTAGTTAATCATCTGAATTGTGGTACCCTAGCAGTACCAACCAAACTTCGCTGAACCCCTTGTCAGGCTGAGAGGAGCGAAGAAAAGAAGTCCTCCTTTGTTCCTTATTTATTATTTCGGCTATCCCCCAAAATTGATGTTAAGCCTTGTGAAAACAGCTCACCAACTTTGCATGGTAATTTTATATACAATGTATGAAAGCTGATCAACAGTCATGTAAAGTTGTAAGAAATTTCAGCACCTGGAAAAGCACTAAAACTTGTTTTGCCATGTATCATTTCTAACTGGCCTTTAAAAATAACTGTTTGTCAAAATGGATTAACAACTCATTTGCTCCTGATACATCTCTTGGACTAGAAATGATGGTCATTAAAAATAGATGCCCAAGTTTTACTATGATAGTATTCAAATTCCTTAATACTATATACATCTCTTTCCTGGGACTTGTGTTTCCCAGCAGATGCCAAAGAATAGCTATAACAAGGCAGAGCAGACCCTTCAAATACAGCAGTGGGAACTTTACTTCCCAGACTTTATCTACAAACCATAAATAATTACAGGCCCATATTAAAATCAGGAGTGGCAGTGAATACTGTATACCGATTCTCCTAAGGCACGTTCAAGTCCGACACTATCCTTCAAGCTTTTATGACCACTCCTGTCATAATGACAGTGGAAATAAAACTAGAGGGGCTTTGGTTAGTGGAGTGACTTAAAAGGTAAAGAGGGGGGACCAGTGACAGCTCTATTTACTGCTAAGTTGGAACAGGTTTGTCATTGCTACAGCAGCTAGAATGGCATAGATGAAAAATGGAAAACAGTAAAACAACAAAACCTACAACTTGACCAACTGGATGGCTTTACATAGAATCTTTATGCAGTAATTCTATTGTATACCTGTCATACGGCAAAGATGAACACACCACCTCTTTACCTAAAGGCTCCTGCTGCCTTGGCAGATTACTATTATTATTATTATTACTTGCTAAGCTACAACCCTAGTTGGAAAAGCAGGACGCTATAAGCCCAGTGGCTCCAACAGGGAAAATAGCTGTGAGGAAATGAAACAAAGAATAGAATATTTTAAGAGCAATAACAGTAAACTAAATATCTCCTATATAAACTATAAATACTTTAACAAAACAAGAGGAAGAGAAATAAGATAAAATAGTGTGCCCGAGTGTACCCTCAAGCAAGAGAACTTGAAGTATTGCTGCCTAGGCAGAAGCATCAAACAGAGCTTCTAGTAATTACCTCTGTTCTGCAATGGGAGCATCAGAAATAAAAGCCTACAAAAGGAACTGGACTAGCAATTAGGACAGCCTAGCCAAGTAGAAATGGGAGAAACGCTGATAAGTGGCAGGGGCGGAAGTGGGATGCACTTATCATGAGCTATCAAAAAAATTACTCCTCTTAAGAAGGTACAGCCTTGACATACTATTGCAAGGTTGACCAGTCCTGACATACAACTCAAGGGAGATCTTACTGACAAGAAAGAAGTAAAGGGCTTAGATTCATATGATGAAATATTCCTTTTCATAGAAAACTTACTTGCACAAGCCCACTACTTAATAAGTAAGCAATAGATTAAAATTGCAAGTTACTCTAATTACACATTTTTGCAGGTAGAGCAAATTTAATGGTAGAAACATATCAGCTTTGAAGTGACACCATATTATACTGTAGTATATTATCATAAAATGTTATTTTTATTAATAAAATAAATTTTTGAATATACTTACCCGGTGATCATATAGCTGCAACTCTGTTGCTCGACAGAAAAACCTACGGTCAAAATACGCCAGCGATCGCTATGCAGGTGGGGGTGTACATCAACAGCGCCATCTGTCGAGCAGGTACTTAGTACTCCAAGTAAACAAAGAACCAATTTTCTCCTCGGTCCACTGGGTCTCTATTGGGGAGGAAGGGAGGGTCCTTTAATATATGATCACCGGGTAAGTATATTCAAAAATTTATTTTATTAATAAAAATAACATTTTTCAATATTAAACTTAGCCGGTGATCATATAGCTGATTCACACCCAGGGGGGTGGGTAGAGACCAGCATTACATGTTTACATTATTATGAGCTAAGTATTTTGTATTTCATTTTAGCAGTTATTCAAAATAACAAACATAAAATAAATAAGTACCTGGTAAGGAAGTCGACTTGAACAATTACTCTGCCTTTTTAAGTACGTCTTCCTTACGGAGCCTCGCGATCCTCTTAGGATGCTGAGCGACCCCTAGGATCTGAAGTATCAAGGGTTGCAACCCATACAACAGGACCTCATCAAAACCTCTAATCTAGGCGCTTCTCAAGAAATGACTTTGACCACCCGCCAAATCAAGTAGGATGCGAAAGGCTTCTTAGCCTTCCGGACAACCCAAAAACAATAATAAAACATTTCAAGAGAAAGATTAAAAAGGTTATGGAATTAGGGAATTAGGGTCTACAGTAGCAGGTGCGGCAACAGACGGTGTTACTGCCTGTTGCGGTACCGCTTTGCCTCTCTTAGGAGGTGAGCAGTCGTCGGAAGACTGCAGCGAGTCCGAACTGACCCAGTGGCTACAACTGGGCCGTTGGACTTGCGCGGAAGGGACCGACTTGCGCTTAATAAGCTGCGAGACCTTGGTCCATGGTTTCTTACGAGAAACCTCTTCCGCAGACGAGAAGTAAATGGTCTCTCTCGTCTTTGTGTGGGTGGGGCGATCTTGGGTAGATACGCCCGAAACCACGGAGGGAAACGTCTGTTCGTTGATCAAGGCCTGACGAACCCATAAGTCGTTCGACATTACTTCTCCCCTGGGCTTGGGAGCTTGCAAGAGGTCCCGGACTAGGTGAACGACAGGCACGAACAGACGAACCCTCGGACGCAACACTGTAACACTTTGCGCATATCACTTTATCACTTCGATTTTCTGTTTTGCACTTATTTCACTGAAATCGAAACTTTTACTGATTTCTACCTGAAACACGCAATTCTACCCTTCATTAAAAGGTAGTAATTGCGAAAACAGTCGTATAATGCAGCTCATTAATACTAGCAAAAACAGAAAACATATATAAAGATAAAGAATTCAGTGGCTGGGAAAGAGACTAAACACTAGTTCAAATAAACTACGTTTACAATCTCTCACCGCACATAGCCTGGGGACAAGAATAAAACCCTAGAAACGTTTTACCTTCTTCCCCGTACAGCGACTAGGGAGGAGAGTAACACGAGAACAACGTTACCCGCTTGAACGGAACGTTTTTTTTCTCCTCTCTCTCCCTCCGTCTCTATCTCTCTCTCTCTTTCTCTCTTGATTTCGCACCTGAGAGAAGCGCCCAATTATATATCGTCAAAAAAACATGTTATTTGGCTAAAGGAAAAAACTGAAAGGTTTTCCAAATAAAAAGTTCCTTTAATTTAGAATTTAAACCATTTAAGCTAAGAAAGAATGAACGAAACGTCAGAATCGATTTACTCTTACTGCAAAGTGAAACCGTGATACACTCTCTCTCTATCGTAACGATAGAGCGCATGTTGAACGTCCTGAACGTCAACAACTGCGTAGTCTAAAAAACTAAACGTTAGTTCATCTTTGAAAACAGTACGAAGACTATCAAAGAAATTCTTTCATAAAACATTAAATTTAAAAAGTTTTAAATTCTTTAAAGGCTAAATACGATGTAACGGGCTCAACGTTGATTAACTTCGGTTCCAAGTTAGGACCGCCTACTATCAGGAAAGGTCGCATATAAACAAAACATAAAAATTTATTTTTATATGTTTATAATAAATGGAAAGTTAATCGAAGAGCCCTAATAAAGGCGGAGAGATATAAAATATATAGATCTATAACGTGTTAAGCAAAATTACCAAAAACCTAAACACACTTCCGTCTAAGGGAAGGGTCGGCCATTTAAAAGTGAAAGAGAGTCCATACTCTCTTTGTCACCATAATTAAATCTATCCAAAACGAGTTCAAGTTTTGAGATGAAGATAAAACCCCTGCATAGCGAAAGCTCAAAACTAGAATAGTGTACTTCACCAAATAGTTGTGAAAACAAATCCAGTTAGTAACAGCGTATTAGTAAGTCTTGTCAGTAGCCCGACAGAGAGAAAATTGGTTCTTTGTTTACTTGGAGTACTAAGTACCTGCTCGACAGATGGCGCTGTTGATGTACACCCCCACCTGCATAGCGATCGCTGGCGTATTTTGACCGTAGGTTTTTCTGTCGAGCAACAGAGTTGCAGCTATATGATCACCGGCTAAGTTTAATATTGAAAATATGGAATTCCCATTATTTATTAGGTGATGCAATACATTTAATCTATTGACTATTAGCAAGTCAAACAAAGCAACATTCTTATTCAGATATTGCAAATATCACTAACTAGGACAATTAATCAAGCCACCATATAAAGCTAGCCTTTGATGTGACCTCTTGCCAGGAGTCAAAATATAATAAAAACAGTAGAGGAGAATAACATGAAATAAAAGAAAACACATTAGAAATATTATCGACAAAAATTGTTTTGACGAAGGAAAAACCTATTCTTGGGATGTGCTGTATGGTCTCCAAGTACTTTCCTGTAAAAGGCTGGAACAGGGACTCCCAATACAGTACAATATAAATACTGTACCATAGAAATAATGATTCCCCTTCTCTAGGGCTGGTGTATTAATATGGAAAGCACGCACTCAAGTGTGTACAGAATAAGAGAGATCCTCCACTTCAGACACTATTAAACATGACACACCACCTCCAATGATGAAATTGCCTGCCTATTGATGCCTTATCAGCACCGAGAACCATTCCTACAGCTAGAGACAATGCTGCCTGCGTATCAACGTGTGCCCAGTCACCATCTTTATGCCAGTCACCAAATCAACTACATTTTTTCTTGTTTTGTCTCCAGTAGTGATAAAGAAAACTTAAAACAAGCTTAAACCTTGGTCAGAGCCAATCCTGGAACATGGGTAACCAATCATGAAGCAAAATAAACCAAACGAAAGCTAACTTCAACTTGGCCCATTGTTCATCAGCTGAATAACTTGTACAGCCAATATAAAATACAAAATTTACCAACAAGTTATAAACACAAATAAAAAAAAAACTTTTTAAATAAAAACAGAATGAGTTACTCTTAAAACAAGAATAGCTAGTTTACATTGGTATCTATCAAACTGACATCACAACAGGACTCGAGACATTAAGATTAAGATCTTATCCAAAGTTATATCAAAATTATATATCTACCTTGAAAAATAATTCTTTGAAGACTACTGAAAACTCGTATGAGAAAAACCTATTCCATGGAAAATTAAAAGAAAAATGAAGTTTGAGAAGTTGAACCTGAGGATTTCATAAGAGTGCGTATTAGTGAACATTACCATATATGAGCAAATAATGACTATGGGTTGCTTACTCCCTCAAATCTGTGATCTGCCCATGCACATTTATTACAGTATTACCAACTGCTCAGAAAGAAGGCTTGCCAATGATAGCACTTATGTGATGTGGTTAGTGTTGAGATCAATCCTAATCTCGTTGCCTCTCGGGGGGGTTATTGAAAGAAGAATGGGAAAGGGGGTGAGGTATTAGTTTGTTAAGCGTAGTTGGAAAAGTGTATGGTAGAGTAATGATTAATAGGATTAAGGATAAAACAGAGAATGCAATCTTAGAAATACAGGGTGGTTTTAAAAGAGGTAGGGGTTGTATGAATCAGATTTTTACAGTAAGGCAGATATGCGAGAAATATTTAGCAAAAGGTAAGGAGGTGTATGTTGCGTTTATGGATCTGGAGAAAGCGTATGATAGAGTTGATAAGGAAGCAATGTGGAATGTGATGAGGTTATATGGAGTTGGTGGAAGGTTGTTGCAAGCAGTGAAAAGTTTCTACAAAGGTAGTAAAGCATGTGTTAGGCTAGGAAATGAAATGAGTGATTGGTTTCCGGTGAAAGTGGGGCTGAGACAGGGATGTGTGATGTCACCGTGGTTGTTTAACTTGTATGTTGATGGAGTGGTGAGAGAGGTGAATGCTCGAGTGCTTGGATGAGGATTAAAACTGGTAGACGAGAATGACCATGAATGGGAGGTAAATCAGTTGTTGTTGCGGATGATACTGTACTGGTTGCAGACACAGAAGAGAAGCTTGGCGATTAGTGACAGAATTTGGAAGTGTGTGTGAGAGAAGGAAGTTGAGAGATAATGTGGGCAAGAGTAAGGTTATGAGATGTACGAGAAGGGAAGGTGGTGCAAGGTTGAATGTCATGTTGAATGGAGAGTTACTTGAGGAGGTGGATCAGTTTAAGTACTTGGGGTCTGTTGTTGCAGCAAATGGTGGAGTGGAAGCAGATGTACGTCAGAGAGTGAATGAAGGTTGCAAAGTGTTGGGGGCAGTTAAGGGAGTAGTAAAAAATAGAGGGTTGGGCATGAATGTAAAGAGAGTTCTATATGAGAAAGTGATTGTACCAACTGTGATGTATGGATCGGAGTTGTGGGGAATGAAAGTGACGGAGAGACAGAAATGATATTTTAATTATAAAATAAATTTTTGAATATACTTACCCGGTGAATATATAGCTGCAACTCTGTTGCTCGACAGACAAACTGTACAGAAAAAAACTCGCCAGCGATCGCTATACAGGTTGCGGGTGTGCCCAACAGCGCCATCTGTCGGCCAGATACCAAGCTCTATGTAAACAAAGACTCAATTTTCTCCTCGTCCCACTGCGTCTCTATTGGGGAGGAAGGGAGGGTCATTTAATTTATATATTCACCGGGTAAGTATATTCAAAAATTTATTTTATAATTAAAATATCATTTTTAAATATTTAACTTAGCTGGTGAATATATAGCTGATTCACACCCAGGATGGTGGGTAGAGACCAGTAATATATGTTTACATTTTATGAACTAAGAGTTTTTATTTCATTTTAGAAGTTATCAAAATAACAAAAACAAAATAAATAGGTACCTGGTAAGGAAGTCGACTTGAACGATTGCTCTGCCTTATAAGTACGTCTTCCTTACGGAGCCTCGCGATCCTCTTAGGATGCTGATCGACCCCTAAGAGCTGAAGTATCAAGGGTTGCAACCCATACAACAGGACCTCATCAAACCCCTAATCTAGGCGCTCTCAAGAAATGACTTTGACCACCCGCCAAATCAACCAGGATGCGAAAGGCTTCTTAGCCTTCCGGACAACCCTTAAAAACAACATTAAAAAACATTTCAAGAGAAAGATTAAAAGGATATGGAATTAGGGAATTGTAGTGGTTGAGCCCTCGCCCACTACTGCACTCGCTGCTACGAATGGTCCCAGTGTGTAGCAGTCCTCGTAAAGAGACTGGACATCCTTTAGATAAAAAGACGCGAACACTGACTTGCTTCTCCAATAGGTTGCGTCCATTATACTTCGCAGAGATCTATTTTGCTTAAAGGCCACGGAAGTTGCAACAGCTCTAACTTCGTGCGTCTTCACCTTAAGCAAAGCTCGGTCTTCCTCACTCAGATGTGAATGAGCTTCTCGTATTAACAGTCTGATAAAGTATGATAAAGCGTTCTTTGACATAGGCAAAGATGGTTTCTTAACTGAACACCATAAAGCTTCAGATTGGCCTCGTAAAGGTTTGGTACGCTTTAAATAGAACTTAAGAGCTCTCACAGGGCATAAGACTCTTTCTAGTTCATTGCCTACAATCTCCGATAAGCTGGGAATATCGAAAGATTTAGGCCAAGGCCGAGAAGGCAGCACATTTTTGGCTAGAAAACCAAGTTGTAGCGAACAGGTGGCTTTTTCTGACGAAAATCCGATGTTCTTGCTGAAGGCATGAATCTCACTGACTCTTTTAGCTGAGGCTAAGCATACCAGGAAAAGAGTCTTTAGAGTGAGATCTTTCAGGGAGGCTGATTGTAGCGGCTCAAACCTGTCTGACATGAGGAATCTTAGTACCACATCTAAATTCCAACCAGGGGTAGCCAAACGACGCTCCTTGGTGGTCTCAAAAGACTTAAGGAGGTCTTGAAGATCTTTATTGTTGGAAAGATCTAAGCCTCTATGCTGGAAGACCGATGCCAACATGCTTCTGTAGCCCTTGATAGTGGGAGCTGAAAGGGATTGTCCTTTTCTCAGGTATAAGAGAAAATCAGCTATTTGAGCTACAGAGGTACTGGTCGAGGATACAGAAACTGACTTGCACCAGTCTCGGAAGACTTCCCACTTCGATTGGTAGACTCTAATGGTGGATGCTCTCCTTGCTCTAGCAATCGCACTGGCTGCCTCCTTCGAAAAACCTCTAGCTCTCTAGAGTCTTTCGATAGTCTGAAGGCAGTCAGACGAAGAGCGAGGAGGCTTTGGTGTACCTTCTTTACGTGAGGCTGACGTAGAAGGTCCACCCTTAGAGGAAGACTTCTGGGAACGTCTACTAGCCCTCGAAGTACCTCGGTGAACCATTCTCTCGCGGGCCAGAGGGGAGCAACTAACGTCAACCTTGTCCCTTCGTGAGAGGCGAACTTCTGCAGTACCTTGTTGACAATCTTGAACGGTGGGAATGCGTAGAGATCCAGATGTGACCAATCTAGGAGGAAGGCATCTATATGTATTGCTGCTGGGTCCGGGACTGGGGAGCAATAGATTGGAAGCCTCTTGGTCAGCGAGGTTGCAAAGAGATCTATGGTTGGTTGGCCCCAAGTCTCTTGCACACATCCTTGTGGAGGGTCCATTCTGTTGGAATTACTTGCCCTTTCCGACTGAGACAATCTGCTATGACATTCAAGTTGCCTAGGATGAACCTCGTTACTAGGGAGATGTCTTGACCTTTTGACCAGATGAGCAGGTCCCTTGCGATCTCGTACAACGTCAGTGAGTGGGTACCTCCTTGCTTGGAGATGTACGCCAAGGCCGTGGTGTTGTCTGAGTTTACTTCCACCACTTTGCCTCGAAGGAGAGACTTGAAGCTTTTCAAGGCCAGATGTACTGCCAACAGCTCCTTGCAGTTGATATGCATGCTCCTCTGACTCGAGTTCCACAGTCCTGAGCATTCCCGACCGTCTAGTGTCGCGCCCCAGCCCACGTCCGATGCGTCCGAGAAGAGAACGTGGTTGGAAGTCTGAACAGCCAGGGGAAGACCCTCTCTTAGGTTGATATTGTCCTTCCACCAAGTCAAACAAGACTTTATCTTTTCGGAAATCGGGATCGAGACCGCTTCTAGCGTCTTGTCCTTTTTCCAGTGAAAAGCTAGATGGTATTGAAGAGGACGGAGGTGTAGTCTTCCTAGTGACACAAATTGTTCCACGGATGACAGCGTCCCTACCAGACTCATCCACAGCCTGACTGAGCAGCGTTCCTTCTTCAGCATCTTCTGGATGGATAGCAGGGCTTGATCTATTCTGGGGGCTGATCGTCTTGTTGTTCAGCAACGTCCTCATCAGATAGTTCCTCATCCGAAAACTGATGAGGAAACGGCAACGGAGTGGGCAACGTCTGACTCGCTGAGTCCGGTCGCACTGGTGCATGCGTGACGGAGCCGGACGCAACATCATGCAACTGCTGCACAGTCTGTGAACTGTCAACAACCATGGGTGAGCGAGGAAGCACAGCGTCCACCCGAGACTGTCTAGACCGTCTGGGTTGTGCAGTCAACACCATACCGGGTTGCTGAGGTTGACGCACTGCGTCAAAACAAGACACCTCTGCTGGTTGTTGAACGTCCTGAACGTCAACAACCACCTCCGAGCGTCGCTTAACGTCAACGTGCGGCTGGCAACCCACACTGGGTCGCATCGGTGGAGGAACCACCTCAACTGGCAGACGCGAGAAGGTTACCTCAGCGTCAACAGGACGCACAACCGACCGGTTGGAAGGTTGTTGGCCAGAAGGTTCGGCAGCAACCTTCTCCGCATTAAAGTCCTCTATCAAGGACGCAAGCTTGGACTGCATGTCTTGCAGCAAAGCCCATTTAGGGTCTACGGGAGCAGGTGCGGCAACAGACGGGGTTAGCGACTGAGGCGGTACCGCTTTCCATCCCTGAAAGCCTTGTTTATGCATGACATAATTGTACAGCAAAACTTCAAAGGCTCGAAAACAGCTGTGAAGTTGACCTGTAAAAAACTTGGAGCGTCTCCTGGCCAGGCGCCAGGGAGAGTCTACGAGATTTGAGAAGTCTATCTGGGCAGAGGCATGAACTCCCAAGCCGAGAACTTCTCTCGTGTCATATCAGACTCTCGCTCTATAAGCCAGTTTAAAAGAAGGGAAAGCAAAGGCTGTATCCCCCAAACTCCTCCTGGTGATAAACCAGTCGCTTAGCAAACGTAAAGCTCTCTAGGAGAGCGAGAGAGCACTAGCTTATAAACAACGGCTTCGAAGTAGCTAGGCCTAGTGTAAGCTCTGACGTTTAGGCGAACGAGGAGCAGCAGTTACAAAAAGATCCGGACAAAGATCCTTAAAAAAAATCCTCATGATTTAATTAAAGTCCATAGAGGGCTAAGCAGCTTTAGGCTCCTCTCCATCTGACAGAGTCCTCAAGGGAATATCAGTAGGAGGGGGAACAGCAACTTCCTCATCTACAGGAACCTTGTCCGATAAAAGCTGAGTCTCAAGCAAGGGAGAGACCTACCGTGGTGGCAATGCTTTACAAGCAGAGTCCACACTCACTGGTGCATTAGTAGCAGACCAGGACGCAACGTCATGTAACTGCTTGACAGTCTGTGAACTGTCAACAACTGAACTGTCAACCACAACAGGTGCGTGAGGACGCACAGCGTCCACTCGAGATTGCTTTGACTGCCTAGACTGAGCAGTCAAAACAACTCTAGAATGCGGAGGTTGACGCACAGCGTCAAAACAAGTCAACTCCGATTGTTAGCGAACGTCTTGAACGTCAACAGGAGCATCAGCAAGTGGCCTAACGTCCAAATGCGGCTGAAAATCCACACGAGACCGCATCGAGTGTGGTTCTAAACAACCTGACTGACGTGACTTAGCTACGCCAACGTCAACAGGAAGCACAAAGGAACGTTAGGTTGGCTGAAAGCCAGGATATTGATGAGATAAACGGCTAGACTCAACGGACTAATCGGCAGAATAGTCTTCCATAAGGGAGGCAAGCATATTCTGCATGTCTTGCCGTACAACCCATTAAGGATCAACGGAAATGGTTGTGGTAAGAGACGAGGGTAACGTCTGTGACCGCAACACTTTGCCAACAAAAAAGACTCTCGGAGTCTGTGTTACGCTTTTGTTAGGCGGCGAGCAGTTATCCGATGACTGCATAGGGTCAGAGCTGTCCTAATTGCTGTAACCAGGACGCTGGACCTGTCCTGAAAGGACTGACTTTCGCTTAAGGGCTTCGAAACCTTGTGACAGGTTTCTTATGCGAAAAGCCTTCGTATGACGAGGAGAAAAAACGTCTCTCTCGTCTTATGGTAGGGGAGATCTTGGTAAGATACACCCGATACCATAGAGGGAAACGTCTGTTCGTTGATCAAGGCCTCTCGAACCCATAAGTCGTTCGACATTACTTCTCCCCTGTTTGGGAGCTTGCAAGAGGTCCCGGACTAGGTGAACGACAGGCACGAACAGACGAACCCTCGGACGCAACACTGTAACACTTTGCGCAATATCACTTTATCACTTCGATTTTCTGTTTTGCACTTATTTCACTGAAATCGAAACTTTACTGATTTCTACCTTCATCAAAAGGTAGTAATTGCGAAATCAGTCGTATAATGCAAGCTCATTAATACCAGCAAAAAAACAGAAAACATATTTTAAGATAAAAAATTCAGTGGCTCGGGAAGAGACTAAACCCTAGTTCATATAAACTACGTTTTCAATCTCTCACCGCACATAGCCTGGGGACGAGAATAAAAAACTAAAAACGTTTTATCCTTTCTCCCCGTACAGAGACTAGGGACGAGAGTAACTCGAGAACAACGTTACCCGCTTGAACGGAACGTTTTCTCTCCTCTCTCTCCCTTCCGTCTCTATCTCTCTCTCTCTTTCTCTCTTGATATCGCACCTAAGAGAAGAGCCCAATTACATTTCGTCAAAAAAACATGTTATTTGACCAAAGGAAAAAACTGAAAGGTTTTTCAATTAAAAAGTTCCTTTAAAAAAGAATTTAAAACATTTAAGCTTTGAAAGAATAATGAACAAAACGTCAGAATCGATTTACTCTTTCTGCAAAGTGAAACAGTGATAATCTCTCTCTCTATCGTAATGATAGAGCGCAAACTGCTTAGTATAAATAAACTAAACGTTAGTTCATCTTTGAAAACAGTACGAAGACTATTCAAAGAAATTCTTTCATAAAATATTTATTAAAAATATTCATTTAAAAGGTTTTAAATCATTAGCTCTTTAAAAGCTATTTACGATTGCAAAGGGCTCAACGTTGTTCAACTTCGGTTTCCAAGTTAGGACCGCCTACTCTCAGGAAAGGTCGCATATAAACAAAACATTAAAATTTATTTTTATATGTTTATAATAAATGGAAAGTTAATCGAAGAGGCCTAATAAAGGCGGAGAGATATAAAATATATAGAGGAAAATCTATAATTAATTTATAACGTGATAAGATAATTACTAAAAGCCTAAACACACTTCCGTCTAAGGGAAGGGTCGGCCATTTAAAAGTGAAAGAAAGTCCATACTCTCTTTGTCACCATAATTAAATCTATCCAAAACGAGTTCAAGATTTAAGATGAAGATAAAACACCTGCACTGCGAAAGCTTAAACCAGAATATAGTACTTCACCAAAGATGATGGGAAAAACTCCAGGTTTCAACAGCGAGTAAAGTACGTCTTGTCGACACGTCGACAGAGAGAAAATTGAGTCTTTGTTTACATAGAGCTTGGTATCTGGCCGACAGATGGCGCTGTTGGGCACACCCGCAACCTGTATAGCGATCGCTGGCGAGTTTTTTTCTGTACAGTTTGTCTGTCGAGCAACAGAGTTGCAGCTATATATTCACCGGCTAAGTTAAATATTTAAAAATTGAATGTGTTTGAGATGAAGTGTCTAAGGAGTATGGCTGGTGTATCTCGAGTAGATAGGGTTAGGCACGAAGTGGTGAGAGTGAGAACGGGTATAAGAAATGAGTTAGCAGCTAGAGTGGATATGAATGTGTTGAGGTGGTTTGGCCATGTTGAGAGAATGGAAAATGGCTGTCTGCTAAAGAAGGTGATGAATGCAAGAGTTGATGGGAGAAGTACAAGAGGAAGGCCAAGGTTTGGGTGGATGGATGGAGTGAAGGAAGCTCTGGGTGATAGGAGGACAGATGTGAGCGAGGCAAGAGAGCGTGCTAGAAATAGGAATGAATGGCGAGCGATTGTGACGCAGTTCCGGTAGGCCCTGCTGCTGCCTCCCATGCCTTAGATGACCGCGGAGGTAGCAGCAGTATGGGATTCAGCATTATGAAGCTTCATCTGTGGTGGATAACGGGGGAGGGTGGGCTGTGGCACCCTAGCAGTACCAGCTGAACTCGGTTGAGTCCCTTGTCAGGCTGGGAGGAACGTAGAGAGTAGAGGTTCCCTTTTTGTTTTTGTTTCATTTGTTGATGTCGGCTACCCCCAAAAATTGGGGGAAGTGCCTTGGTATATGTATGTATGTACCAACTGACTGCCATTTTCATTTCAAAAGGGCATGAAACATCCGACAAACTTGAAACCACAAACTAGGTAAATTATATGTACAGTAATAGGTTTGTTAAAACAAATATTACTGACTTTACAAAAACCTGCCTTGTCGAACAGTGGACACCATACCCTGCAGTATTAACCCTTTTACCCCCAGGCTCTTTGGAAATTTCCAACCCTTAACCCCCAAGGGGTTATTTTTTTCCCAGCACATTTTGCAGCATATTTTTTTTAAATTGCTCTAACAGGCTTAATTTTTGTCATAGAGAGGCCAGGTTGGTCTCATTCTCTTGGAAAATGCCTGAACTTTTTCAAAAAATTATCAAAAATATGAAAAAAAAAATTTATAGCATTTTTTTTGCAAGGACGTACCGGTACGTCCATGGGGGTAAAGGGATGGGTTTTGTGAAACGTACCAGTGCGTCCTTTGGGGGTAAAAGGGTTAATTGCAATTAAAAGTGCTAATTTGAAATAAAGTTATCGTTTGCCTAAATAATCTTCACTGCATATGCATGGCCAAAAATGGACTGCTACCAATAGGAGCTTTCTTATGAAACTGATTCACTTGGACTATAAAATAATCTGTTGCTGGATGTTATCTAAGACAAAAATGGTGTCTGATATAGTTTAACCCTTTTACCCCCAAAAGGACGTTCAGGTACGTTCCACAAAAGCCATCCCTTTACCCCCATGGACGTACCGGTATGTCCTTGCAAAAAAATGCTATAAAATTTTCTTTTTTCATATTTTTTATATTTTTTTGAAAAAATTAAGGCATTTTCCAAGAGAATGAGACCAACCTGACCTCTCTATGACAAAAATTAAGGCTGTTAGAGCAATTTAAAGAAAATATACTGCAAAATGTGCTGGGAAAAAAATAACCCCCTGGGGGTTAAGGGTTGGAAATTTCCAAAGAGCCTGGGGGTAAAAGGGTTAACTTTCTGCTGTTTCATTCCTATTCTTTATCAATGAAGGAGAAAGTCTGCAACTTGAAAGTCTTTTGTAAACCATTTAAATTTTCACACTTCAAAATATAGCTAGCTGTAACTACAAAATTTAAAAAATGGTAAAAATCTTTTACAAAAAAAGTCATACAGTACCTCAAAATTTAAAAAATAGCAAAAATTTGTTACAAAATAAGCATAAAATCCTCAATATTTCAAAAATAGCAAAAATCTTGTTACAAAAAAGTCATACCTCGTGTTGAAAGGTTAATTACTTCCAAAAATCAAAATGTAATACAAAAAAAAAATGAAATTAACATTGACAACTTATAAGCTCTCATGTGCTACCCCAACCACTTTTTAGTGTAATAAGTTGAAAATTAAAATTTGTATTATTTCTAAAAAACATCCATTCTAACAATAAAGATTGTAAAAAATAACACATCTATATTTTCTTATTTCTAAAAAAATCAACAAAGGCAAAAATCAACCGATACAAAACAAAATTACATGAGGTGTGACTATACTGGTACATACATATCATACACAGAAATAAATAACAGTACATATTACTGAGGGTTAAATGAGAAATGTAATTTTGAAAACATTGCAAGAAATACCATAAGTTTCATTATATAAATAAAAACATACATGAAATATATTATAAATAACATACAGGCATATCCAGTCTTTTCCCTCAATTTTGGTAGACTCACATCACAAAGTACAGTACAGTAAAGTGGCATTTATCTGTAATTTACCAAGCCCAGATTATAATTTAATGATAATGGTATAACCCATGTTTCAACATAATTGTTGAAAAAATAATCAGAATACTGTATAATACATTAACGATATCTTCGGATAGTCATTTCCGGGGGTTGGAACCCCGTGATACCTGACGGTAATTCTCTTGTAATATCAATCGCAGAAATATTACACTGTAGAAGTTGCCAGAAGGAACTTCCATCAGGACGACATGGCTTGAGCCCAAAAAATGCATTTAAGATTAAATTGGATCTATAGATCTGGAGTATATAGCCCAGTGCAAGGGTATCATCAAGGGTAAAACTTTGTATACAAGAGATAAAAGTTAGATGTTGGACAGCGAGATGAAACAATTGTGGCAAGAACGGAAGTAAAGTAGATGGATATATAGCAAGTACAGAAAATCCTCAACTTACAAAATATGTTCCAAGAAGCTGTTTGCAAGTCGTATTTTGTTAAATTTTGGCCTAGGGTGAGCTTCACCCAACTCACATGCCTACAATTTCCAGCTGCTGAGGTCAACAAATAGTCCTGTTTTATATTACTAATGTTGTCTTGCTTGCTGCACTAAATTGTATAATATTGTCTTGTTACAGTATTTCATTATGAACTTTCTATTACAATATCTGAGATTTTATGATTTTAGTTGGATTCATATTTGTATTCCAAAAGGTTTAAGTTGTGGACCTTCTGTATAACTAGGAAATACAGGAATGCTACAAAGACCCTGAGTAATACCTACAGCGCATCACAAAAGGTAACCTAACGTCACCCAATTTCCTACAATTTCCCAAATTCAAGATGATTTCAAATGTTAACCCTGCTGTTGTTCTCTATGTAAACCTATTCATACAATACTGGTTTAAAGCTCAAAATTCATATGCTTGGGTTTATACTATATTTCCATGTAAACTTCATCAGTGAAAAAAATATAAATAAAACAAAACCAATGGATGCCAGTAAGCTCTGGAGTATTATTATGATATTATCTGTCCCTGTCTCTTCTATAAATTTACCGGTACTACAAATGCTTTTGAAAACTATACTGAATACTGCAAGTACAATTTTACTACTCACTATCCACAAAAAATTCATAGATGCAACGTACTCTAGGTTTAAACTAAAACAGATCTAGAGAGCTAACCTTCAATTCAAAGATTACAATCAAGTTACTTGAAAAGCATGATTTATCAAACAATGAAATACCCCTGTACTGCATTATCTTACTCCAATTTGGCTATTTAGCCTCAATAATCTCCTCAGTATAAAGAATAACAAGCAAAATCAAGATGGAAGGCCTCAAAACTGCAAACTAAACTGCTAACAATAAAAGTCAAACAAATATAATAGCTTAAAATCACAAATACAAAATTAAAGAGAATGAAAACCTCAGAAAGACTACCCCACAAAATAAGTGTATGTAGCCAGGGTAGCTTAAACTTGCATGGACTTCAAGCTCTAGTTCAGAATAGTCTAAATAACCCTTTAGGGTTGATTCACACTATCAGTCCGGTCACGCTCCAGTCTCGGTTCGATCTTGCTTCGGTCTAGATACTGGGGTGTTCACACCTTTGGTCTGATCAGTGTCTTAGCAAAATTTTGAATGTAAGGAAAAAGCATAAATGTATGGGAATATTGTTCAGTGATACTAGGAAATGTATTTACACAGAGAACATCAGCTGTTATTGTGCATATTGATTTTTTTCTATCATGACAAGCGAGACTGGAGCAAGAGCGCACCGGTGCGCCAGCGTGAATGCTTCCATTTAAAATCATGTAACAATATTTGACCGGACTGTGACTGGAGCAAGACTGGAGAGCGACCAGACCCATAGTGTGAATCAGCCCTTATACTTTAAACCTAAAAGAGTGTACAACACCAACCAATCAGTTAAATTCCTTAAATCAACTGCAAGAAGAAGCAACACATCCTTGTACTGTGGTTATCAATATTAACAGAAAGCTCAAAATGCCTTTGATTGATACCAACAAGATTGTAGTTTTCAGGTTGCAAAAATGAAAGTTTATTACAGATTTTATAACTAAAACTCAAATAAAAATAAACACTGTGCAATTATATTGACATCTTAATTATACTAAATATAAGCATAGTTATTTACATACTTAACACAGTATGTTCTTGATAGAATCCCACATTAATAAAGCAAGTCAACTACAGTGCAATTACTCAAGGAACTAACCACAGTACGATGCTATAATAAATAACCTCAAAAACATCATGTGTCTTTTGTTGATTACTCTCTATGATAAATTAGGTTTATGAATAATGAATGTATAACCCAGTAACCCTTCAGAATTTGTAAATTCTCATGACTGATCGCTATAACTTTCACTATACTAAATTTAAGAAATATGATATTTTAATTATAAAATAAATTTTTGAATATACTTACCTGGTGAATATATAATAGCTGCAACTCTGCGGCTCGACAGAAAACACACTCAAAAAACTCGCGAGCGATCGCTATGAAGGTTGCGGGTGTGCCCACCAGCGCCAACTGTCGGCCAGATACCACTCTTGTATGTAAACAAAACCTTCAATTCTTCTCGTCCCGCTGCGTCTCTATTGGGGAGGAAGGGAGGGTCATTTAATTTATATATTCACCGGGTAAGTATATTCAAAAATTTATTTTATAATTAAAATATCATTTTTAAATATTTAACTTAGCCGGTGAATATATAATAGCTGATTCACACCCAAGACGGTGGGTAGAGACCAGAGTTAATTATGTTTACAGCGTATAAGCTAAGAGTTTTTTCATTTTGACAGTTATCAATATAACAAAACCAAAATATATAGGTACCTGGTAAGGAAGTTGACTTAGACGATTACTCTGCCTTGTAAGTCTGTCTTCCTCACGGAGCCCAGCGATCCTCTTAGGATGCTGAAAGACTCCCAGGAGCTGAAGTATCAAGGGTTGCAACCCATACAACAGGACCTCATCAAACCCCTAATCTGGGCGCTCTCAAGAAATGACTTTGACCACCCACCAAATCAACCAGGATGCGAAAGGCTTCTTAGCCTTCCGAACAACCCATAAAACAATATTAAAAACATTTCAAGAGACAGATTAAAAGGATATTGGAATTAGGGAAGTGTAGTGGTAGAACCCTCACCCACTACTGCACTCGCTGCAACGAATGGACCCAGTGTGTAGCAGTCCTCGTAAAGAGTCTGGACATCTTTTAAGTAAAATGACGCGAACACTGACTTGCTTCTCCAAAAAGTCGCGTCCATAATACTTTGCAGAGATTTATTTTGCTTGAAGGCCACGGAGGTTGCTATATCTCTAACTTCGTGCGTCTTAACCTTAAGCAAACATCGGTCTTTCTCATTCAAGAGAGAATGAGCTTCTCGTATTAAAAAAATCTGATAAAATATGACAAAGCATTCTTTGACATAGGCAATGAAGGTTTCTTAACTGAGCACCATAATGCCTCAGATTTCCCTCGTAATGACTTAGTACGAGCTAAATCGAACTTAAGAGCTCTAACAGGACATAATACTCTTTCCAGTTCGTTGCCTACGATCTCTGATAAGCAAGGAATATCAAAAGATTTAGGCCAAGGACGAGAAGGCAGTTCATTTTTGGCCAGGAAACCAAGTTGAAGTGAACAAGTGGCTTTTTTCTGTAGAAAAGCCGATGTTCTTACTGAAGGCATGAAGTTCATTGACCCTTTTAGCCGAAGCCAAGCACACTAGGAAAAGTGTCTTGAGGGTGAGATCCTTCAGGGAGGCTGAATGTAATGGCTCAAACCTGTCTGACATGAGGAACCTTAGGACCACGTCTAAGTTCCATCCAGGAGTTGCCAAACGACGTTCCTTAGAGGTCTCGAAAGACTTAAGGAGATCTTGGAGATCTTTATTGTTGGAAAGATCTAAGCCTCTATGTCGAAAGACCGAAGCCAACATGCTCCTGTAGCCCTTAATCGTGGGAGCTGAAAGGGAGTGAACCTTTCTCAGATGTAAAAGAAAATCTGCGATTTGGGCTACAGAGGTACTGGACGAGGACACAGATGCTGACTTGCACCAGTCTCGAAAGACTTCCCACTTCGACTGGTATACTCTAATGGTAGAAGCTCTCCTAGCTCTTGCAATCGCACTGGCTGCCTCCTTCGAAAAACCTCTAGCTCTTGAGAGTCTTTCGATAGTCTGAAGGAAGTCAGACGAAGAGCGGGGAGGCTTTGATGGACATTCTTTATGTGGGACTGACGTAACAGATCTACCGTTAGAGGAAGACTTCTTGGAAAGTCTACCAGCCATTGAAGTACCTCGGTGCACCACTCTCTCACGGGCCAGAGGGTAGCAACCAACGTCAACCTTGTCCCTTCGTGAGAGGCGAACTTCTGCAGTACCTTGTTGACTATCTTGAATGGTGGGAATGCATATAAGTCCAGAAAAGACCAATCCAGTAGAAACGCGTCTATGTAGATTGCTTCTGTATCTAGGACTGGAGAGCAATAGATTGGTAACCTTTTGGTCAACGAGGAGGCAAAGAGGTCTATGGTGGGTTGACCCCAAGTAGCCCAAAGACTCTTGCCCACGTCATTGTGGAGGGTCCATTCCGTGGGGATCACCTGACCCCTCCGGCTGAGACAGTCTGCCAAGACGTTCAAGTCCCCCTGGATGAATCTCGTCAACAGGGAGATGCCTCGAATTCTTGACCATAAGAGAAGGTCCCTTGCGATCTCGAGCAGCGTGAAGGAGTGTGTGCCTCCTTGCTTGGAGATGTACGCCAAAGTTGTGGTGTTGTCTGAGTTGCCTCTACCACCAAGTTTCGAAGAAGCCTTCTAATATCATCAAGGCCAAGTGGACTGCTAATAGCTCCTTGCCGTTGATGTGCATGCTCTTCTGACTTGAGGTCCACAGACCCGAGCATTCCCGACCGTCCAGGGTCGCACCCCAACCCAAATCCGACGCGTCTGAGGACAACACGTGGTTTGGGTTCTTGACTGCTAGGGATAGTCCCTCTCTCAGACTGATATTGCTGTCCCACCATTTCAGGCATGCCTTTACTGGTTCGGAGACTGGGAATGATACCGTCTCTAATGTCTTGTCCTAGTTCCAGTAAAAGGCTAGATGGAACCGGAGAGGCAGAAGGTGTAGTCTCCCTAGTGAGACAAACTGCTCCAGGGATGAGAGAGTCCCTACAGAGACTGTTCCAACTCCTGACTGAATACACGTTTCGTTTCAGCATTAGTTGGACTTCGAGCAGGGCTTGACTGCGAATCTCCATCCCCAAATATAGAATAATCTGGGATGGGATCAGTTGGGACTTTTAGGTTGACCAAAAGTCCCAACTCCCTGGCCAGACTCAACGTCCAATGTAGATCCTGCAGACAGTGAAGACTGGACGATGCTCTGAGAAGCCAGTCGTCCAAGTACAGGGAGGCTCGGATCCCCGATAGATGGAGGGATTTTGCCACATTCCTCATGAGCCTCGTAAACACGAGAGGCGCAGGACTGAGGCCAAAGCACAGGGCTCGAAACTGGTACCCCACATTCCTGTAAACAAACCTCAGAAACGGTTGGGAATCCGGGTGTATAGGAATGTGGAAGTATGCCTCCTGAAGGTCGAGAGAGACCATCCAGTCGCCTTCCATAAATGCTGTCAAGACAGCCTGGTAGACTTCATCGTGAAGTTTGTCTTGACAATGAACACATTGAGCGCACTTGCCTCTTACGTACTCCTGCCGTGAACATGGCTGCCAAATCATGGAGCCATCCCTGAGGGACTTGTTCCTGCAGAGAACGTGACTGTCAGATCATTGGAGCCATCCCTGAAAGCCTTGTTTATGCATGACATAATTGTACAGCAAAACTTCAAAGGCTCGAAAATAGCTGTGAAGTCGACCTGTAAAATCTTGGAGCGTCTCATGGCCAGGCGCCAGGGAGAGTCTATGAGGTTTGAGAAGTCTATCTGGGCAGAGGCAGGAACTCCCAAGCCGAGAACTTCTCTCGTGTCATATCAGACTCTCGCTCTATAAGCCAGTTTAAAAGAAGGGAAAGCAAAGGCTGTATCCCCCAAACTCCTCTTGGTGATAAACCAGTCGCCTAGCAAACGTAAAGCTCTCTTAGAAGAGCGAGAGAGCACTAGCTTATAAAACAACGGCTTCGAAGTAGCTAGGCCTAGTGTAAGCTCTGACGTTTAGGCGAACGAGGAGCAGCAGTTACAAAAAGATCCGGACAAAGATCCTTAAAAATCAGCATGATTTATTTAAAGTCCATAGAGGGCTAAGCAGCTTTAGGCTCCTCTCTGTCTGACAGAGTCCTCAAGGGAATATCAGTAGGAGGGGGAACAGCAACTTCCTCATCTGAAGGAACCTTGTCCGATAATAGCCGAGTCTCAAGCAAGGGAGAGACCTACCCTGGTGGCAATGCTTTACAAGCAGAGTCCACACGCACTGGTGCATTAGTAGCGGACCAGGACGCAACGTCATGTAACTGCTTGACAGTCTGTGAACTGTCAACAACAACAGGTGCGTGAGACCAGGACGCAACGTCATGTAACTGCTTGACAGTCTGTGAACTGTCAACAACAACAGGTGCGTGAGGACGCACAGCGTCCACTCAAGACTGCTTTGACCGCCTAGACTGAGCAGTCAAAACAACTCTAGAATGCGGAGGTTGACGCTCAGCGTCAAAACAAGTCAACTCCGATTGTTAGCGAACGTCCTGAACGCCAACAGGAGCATCAGGAAGTGGCCTAACGTCCAAATGTGGCTGAAAATACACACGAGACTGCATCGAGTGTGGTTCTAAACAACCTGACTGACGTGACTTGGCTACGCCAACGTCAACAGGACGCACAAAGGAACGTTAGGGTGGCTGAAGGCCAGGATCTCGATGAGATAAACGGCTAGGCTCAACGGACTTATTGGCAGAATAGTCTTCCATAAGGGAGGCAAGCTTATTCTGCATGTCTTGCCGTACAACCCATTTAGGATCAACGGGAATGGTTGCGGTAAGAGACGAGGGTAACGTCTGTGACCGCAAAACCTTGCCTACAAAAAGACTCTCGGAGTCTGTGTTACGCTTTTGTTAGGCGGCGAGCAGTCTTCCGACGACTGCATAGGGTCAGAGCTGTCCTAATGGTTAAAACCTGGACGCTGGACCTGTCCTGAAAGGACTGACTTTCGCTTAAAGGGCCTCGAAACCTTGTTCCACGGTTTCTTATGCGAAAAGCCTTCGGATGACGAGGAGAAAATCGTCTCTCTCGCCTTATGGTAGGGGTGATCTTGGTAAGATACACCCGATACCATAGAGGGAACGTCTGTTCGCTGATCAAGGCCTCTCGAACCCATAAGTCGTACGACATTACTTCTCCCCTGGGCTTGGGAGCTTGCAAGAGGTCCCGGACTAGGCGAACGACAGGCACGAACAGACGAACCCTCGGTCGCAACACTGATAACACTTTGCGCAATATCACTTTATCACTACGATTTTCTGTTTTGCACTTATTTCACTGAAATCGAATTTTTTAACAATTCACATTAGGTATGAATAAAACTGATTTCTACCTGAAGCACGCAATTCTACCCTCATCAAAAGGTTGTAATTGCGAAATCAGTCGTATAATGTAAGCACATTAATACCAGCAAAAAACAGTAAACATATTTTAAGATAAAAAAAAAAAAAAATCAGTGGCTGGGGAAGAGACTAAACACTAGTTCATTCAAAACTACGTTTTCAATCTCTCACGGTACAGTGCCTTGGGACGAGAATAAAAAACTAAAAACGTTTTATCCTTTCTCCCCGTACAGAGACTAGGGACGAGAGTAACTCGAGAACAACGTTACCCGCTTGGGACGAGATAAAGATCGGAACGTTTTCTCTCCTCTCTCTCCCTCCGTCTCTATCTCTCTCTCTCTCTCTCTCTCTTGATTTCGCACCTAAGAGAAGAGCCCACTTACGTTTCGTCAAAAAAACAGGTTATTTGACCAAAGGAAAAAACTGAAAGGTTTTTCAATTAAAAAGTTCCTTTAAAATAGAATTTAAAACATTTAAGCTTTGAAAGAAGAATGAACAAAACGTCAGAATCGATTTACTCTTTCTGCAAAGTGAAACCGTGATACTCTCTCTCTCTATCGTAACGATAGAGCGCAAACTGCGTAGCATAAATAAACTAAACGTTAGTTCATCTTTGAAACAGCACGAAGACTATTCAAAGAAAATCTTTCATAAAATATCTATTAAAAAATATTCATTTTTATAAGTTTTAAATCATTAGCTCTTTAAAAGCTATTTACGATTGAAAGGGCTCAACGTTGTTTAACTTCGGTTTCCAAGTTAGGACCGCCTACTCTCAGGAAAGGTCGCATATAAACAAATCATTAAAATTTATTTAGATGTTTATTATAAATGGAAAGCTAATCGAAGAGGCCTAATAAAGGCGGCTGAGATATAAAATATATAGAGGAAAATCTATAATTAATTTATAACGTGATAAGATAATTGCTAAAAGCCTAAACACACTTCCGTACTGAGGAAAGGGTCGGCCATTTAAAAGTCAAGGAAAGTCCAAAAAACAATCCAAAGTCATCAAAAATTAAATCTATCCAAAAACGAGTTCAAGATTTAAGTTGAAGATAAAACACCTGTAGCGAAAGCTCAAACCAAAATGAAGTACTTCACCAAATATGTTAAGAAAACTCCAGGTTCTACAGCGAGTATGAATACGTCTTGTCGTCAACGTCGACAGAGAAGAATTGAAGGTTTTGTTTACATACAAGAGTGGTATCTGGCCGACAGTTGGCGCTGGTGGGCACACCCGCAACCTTCATAGCGATCGCTCGCGAGTTTTTTTAGTGTGTTTTCTGTCGAGCCGCAGAGTTGCAGCTATTATATATTCACCGGCTAAGTTAAATATTTAAAAATATAGTATCCGACTTAAAACCCGCAGTAAATTTCAAATAGTTTGTCAGAAAAGCCTTATGGCTAATAGCTGCAACAGATTAATTCAAGTAATTCAGAGCACAAGCAGTTGTAAAGAGAGAGAGTGGCTTAAATCTTCTTGTAATTTCTCATCTAAAGTTATTCTACATATAGTATACTAAACAGCAATTAGCACCTGAAAGAAAAGGCCCCTCAAAAAAATTAAGGGATATCTAATTGATTAAAAAAAAAAAAAATATGGGAAGATTTCTAAATGATTCTATGCTTTAGAAAAACTTAAATCTTGAGATACTTCTTCAAAATCTATTATGTACATGGATATTTCTTATTACTATAATCAAAATTTAAAATATATAAACTAGCATTGTCTTTTTGAAACATTATCAAGCCTGTGTGAAAAATGTTATTTTTATAATAAAATAAATTTTTGAATATACTTACCCGGTGATTATATAAGCTGCAACTCTGTTGCTCGACAGAAAACTCTACGTTAAAAATCCGCCAGCGATCGCTATGCAGGTAGGGGGTGTACTTCAACAGCGCCATCTGTCGTGCAGGTACTCAGTACTCAATGTAAACAAAGAACTCAATTTTCTCCTCGGTCCACTGCGTCTCTATTGGGGAGGAAGGGAGGGTCCTTTAATATATAATCACCGGGTAAGTATATTCACAAATTTATTTTATTATAAAAATAACATTTTTCAATATTTAACTTAGCCGGTGATTATATAAGCTGATTCACACCCAGGGGGGTGGGTAGAGACCAGCAATAAATGTTTACATTATTATGAGCTAAGGATTTTTTATTTTATTTTAGCAGTTATCAAAATAACAAACTTAAAATAAACAAGTACCTGGTAAGGAAGTCGACTTGAACAATTACTCTGCCTTTTTAAGTACGTCTTCCTTACGGAGCCTCGCGATCCTCTTAGGATGCTGAGCGACCCCTAGGAGCTGAAGTATCAAGGGTTGCAACCCATACAACAGGACCTCATCAAAACCTCTAATCTAGGCGCTTCTCAAGAAATGACTTTGACCACCCGCCAAATCAAGTAGGATGCGAAAGGCTTCTTAGCCTTCCGGACAACCCAAAAACAATAATAAAACATTTCAAGAGAAAGATTAAAAAGGTTATGGAATTAGGGAATTGTAGTGGTTGAGCCCTCACCCACTACTGCACTCGTTGCTACGAATGGTCCCAGAGTGTAGCAGTTCTCGTAAAGAGACTGGACATTCTTAAGATAAAAAGACGCGAACACTGACTTGCTTTTCCAATAGGTTGCGTCGATTATACTTTGCAGAGATCTATTTTGTTTAAAGGCCACGGAAGTTGCGACAGCTCTAACTTCGTGTGTCCTTACCTTCAGCAAAGCTTGGTCTTCCTCATTCAGATGGGAATGAGCTTCTCGCATTAACAGTCTGATAAAATAGGATAAAGCATTCTTTGACATAGGCAAAGATGGTTTCTTAACTGAACACCATAAAGCTTCAGACGGGCCTCGTAAAGGTTTAGTTCGTTTTAAATAGAACTTAAGAGCTCTTGCAGGGCATAAGACTCTTTCTAGTTCATTTCCAACCATACGATAAGTTTGGAATATCGAACGATATTGGCCAAGGCCGAGAAGGCAGCTCGTTTTTGGCTAGAAAACCAAGTTGTAGAACATGTAGCCGTTTCGGATGAGAATCCGATGTTCTTGCTGAAGGCATGAATCTCACTGACTCTTTTAGCTGTGGCTAAGCATACCAGGAAAAGAGTCTTTAAGGTGAGATCTTTTAGGGAGGCTGATTGTAGCGGTTCGAACCTGTCTGACATAAGGAAACTTAGTACCACGTCTAAATTCCAACCAGGTGTAACCAAACGACGCTCCTTCATGGTCTCAAAAGACTGAAGGAGGTCCTGTAGATCTTTATTGTTGGAAAGATCTAAGCCTCTGTGACGGAAGACTGATGCCAACATGCTTCTGTAACCCTTGATAGTGGGAGCTGAAAGAGATCGTTCTTTCCTCAGATATAAGAGGAAGTCAGCTATTTGAGTTACAGAGGTACTGGTCGAGGATACGGATACTGACTTGCACCAGTTTCGGAAGATTTCCCACTTCGATTGGTAGACTCTAAGGGTGGATGTTCTCCTTGCTCTAGCAATCGCTCTGGCTGCCTCCTTCGAAAAGCCTCTAGCTCTCGAGAGTCTTTCGATAGTCTGAAGGCAGTCAGACGAAGAGCGTGGAGGCCTTGGTGTACCTTCTTTACGTGTGGCTGACGTAGAAGGTCCACCCTTAGGGGAAGTGTTCTGGGAACGTCTACTAGCCATCGAAGTACCTCGGTGAACCATTCTCTCGCGGGCCAGAGGGAAGCAACTAGCGTCAACCTTGTCCCTTCGTGAGAGGCGAACTTCTGCAGACCTTGTTGACAATCTTGAACGGAGGGAATGCATATAGATCTAGATGTGACCAATCTAGGAGAAAGGCTTCTATATGAACTGCTGCTGGGTCCGGGATTGGTGAGCAAAATATTGGGAGCCTCTTGGTCATCGAGGTTGCGAAGAGATCTATGGTTGGCTGGCCCCAGGTGGCCCAAAGTCTCTTGCATACATCCTTGTGGAGGGTCCATTCTGTTGGAATTATTTGTCCCTTCCGACTGAGACAATCTGCCATGACATTCAAGTTGCCTTGGATGAACCTCGTTACTAGTGATATGTCTAGACCTTTTGACCAGGTGAGGAGGTCCCTTGCGATCTCGTACAACGTCAGAGAGTAGGTCCCTCCTTGCTTGGAGATGTACGCCAAAGCCGTGGTGTTGTCCGAGTTCCCCTCCACCACTTTGCCTTGAAGAAGAGACCTGAAGCTTTTCCAGGCCAGACGTACTGCCAGTAGCTCCTTGCAGTTGAAATGCATTGTCCTTTGACTCGAGTTCCATAATCCCGAGCATTCCCGTCCGTCTAATGTCGCACCCCAGCCTACGTCCGATGCGTCCGAGAAGAGAACGTGGTTGGGAGTCTGAACAGCCAGGGGAAGACCCTCTCTTAGGTTGATATAGTCCTTTCACCAAGTCAGACAAGACTTTATCTTTTCGGAAACCGGGATCGAGACCGCTTCTAGCGTCTTGTCCTTTTTCCAGTGAAAAGCTAGATGGTATAGAAGAGGACGGAGGTGTAGTCTTCCTAGTGACACAAATTGATCCACAGATGACAGCGTCCCTACCAGACTCATCCACAGCCTGACTGAGCAACGTTCCTTCTTCAGCATCTTCTGGATGGATAGCAGGGCTGGGGGCTGATCGTCTTGTTCAGCAACGTCCTCATCAGAGGGTTCCTCATCCGAAACTGATGAGGAAACGGCAACAGAGTGGGCAACGTCTGACTCGCTGAATCCGGTCGCACTGGTGGATGCGTGACGGAGCCGGACGCAATATCATGGAACTGCTGCAGAGTCTGTGAACTGTCAACAACCATGGGTGCGCGAGGAAGCACAGCGTCAACCCGAAACTGTCTAGACCGTCTGGGTTGTGCAGTCAACACCCTACCGGGTTGCTGAGGTTGACGCACTGCGTCACAACAAGTCACCTCTGCTGGTTGTTGAACGTCCTGAACGTCAACAACCACCTCCGAGCGTCGCTTAACGTCAACGTGCGGCTGGCAACCCACACTGGGTCGCATCGGTGGAGGAACCACCTCAACTGGCAGACGCGAGTAGGTTACCTCAGCGTCAACAGGGCGCACAACCGACCGGTTGGAAGGTTGTTGGCCAGAAGGTTCTTCTCCGCATTTAAGTCCTCTATCAAGGACGCCAGCTTGGACTGCATGTCTTGCAGCAAAGCCCATTTAGGGTCTACGGGAGCAGGTGTGGCAACAGACGGGGTTAGCGACTGAGGCGGAACCGTTTACCATCCCTGAAAGCCTTGTTATGCGTGACATAATAGTACAGCAAAACTTCAAAGGCTCGACAACAGCTGAGAAGTTGACCTGTAAAAAACTTGGAGCGTCTCCTGGCTAGGCGCCAGGGAGAGTCTACCAGAATTGAGAAGTCTATCTGGGCAGAGGCATGAACTCCCAAGCCGAGAACTTCTCTCGTGTCATATCAGACTCTCGCTCTATAAACCAGTTTAAAAGAAGGGAAAGCAAAGGCTGTATCCCCCAAACTCCTCCTGGTGAAAAACCAGTTGCCTAGCCAACGTAACGCTCTCTAGGAGAGCGAGAGAGCACTAGCTTAAAAACAACGGCTTCGAAGTAGCTAGGCCTAATGTAAGTTCTGACGTTTAGGCGAACGAGGAGCAGCAGTTACAAGATCCGGACGAAGATCCTTAAAAAAATCATCATGATTTAATTAAAGTCCATAGGAGGCTAAGCAGCTTAAGGCTCCTCTCCATCTGACAGAGTCCTCAAGGGAATATCAGTAGGAGGGAGAACAGCAACTTCCTCATCTACAGGAACCTTGTCCGATAAAAGCTGAGTCTCTCACTGGTGCATTAGTAGCGGACCAGAACGCAACGTCATGTAACTGCTTGACAGTCTGTGAACTGTCAACAACTGAACTGTCAACCACAACAGGTGCGTGAGGACGTACAGCGTCCACTCGAGACTGCTTTGACTGCCTAGACTGAGCAGTCAAAACAACTCTAGAATGCGGAGGTTGACGCACAGCGTCAAAACAAGTCAACTCCGATTGTTAGTGAACGTCTAGAACGTCAACAGGAGCATCAGCCAGTGGCCTAACGTCCAAATGCGGCTGAAAAACCACACGAGACCGCATCGAGTGTGGTTCTAAACAACCTGACTGACGTGACTAAGCTACGCCAACGTCAACAGTAAGCACAAAGGAACGTTAGGTTGGCTGAAAGCCAGGATATCGATGAGATAAACGGCTAGACTCAACGGACTAATCGACAGAATAGTCTTCCATAAGGGAGGCAAGCATATACTGCATGTTTTGCCATACAACCCCTTAAGGATCAACGGAAATGGTTGTGGTAATAGACGAGGGTAACGTCTGTGACCGCAACACTTTGCCTACAAAAAAAAGACTTTCGGAGTCTGTGTTACGCTTTTGTTAGGCGGCGAGCAGTTATCCGATGACTGCATAGGGTCAGAGCTGTCCTAATGGCTGTAACCAGGACGCTGGACCTGTCCTGAAAGGACTGACTTTCGCTTAAGGGCTTCGAAACCTTGTGACAGGTTTCTTATGCGAAAAGCCTACGGATGGCGAGGAGAAACAACGTCTCTCTCGTCTTATGGTAGGGGAGATCTTGGTAAGAAACACCCGATACCATAGAGGGAAAACGTCTGTTCGTTGGTCAAGGCCTCTCGAACCCATAAGTCTTTTGACATTACTTCTCCCCTGGGCTTGGGAGCTTGCAAGAGGTCCCGGACTAGGTGAACGACAGGCACGAACAGACGAACCCTCGGACGCAACACTGTAACACTTTGCGCCTCGGACGCAACACTGTAACACTTTGCGCATATCACTTTATCACTTCGATTTTCTGTTTTGCACTTATTTCTACCTGAAACACGCAATTCTACCCTTCATTAAAAGGTAGTAATTGCGAAATTAGTCGTATAATGCAAGCTCATTATACCAGCAAAAAACAGAAAACATATTTTAAGATAAAAAGAAAAATCAGTGGCTGGGAAAGAGACTAAACACTAGTTCATATAACTACGTTTTCAATCTCTCACCGCACATAGCCTGGGGACGAGAATAAAAACCTAAAAACGTTTTATCCTTCCTCTCCGTACAGAGACTAGGGACGAGAGTAACATGAGAACAACGTTACCCGCTTGAACGGAACGTTTTCTCTCCTCTCTCTCCCTCCGTCTCTATCTCTCTCTCTCTTTCTCTCTTGATTTCGCACCTAACAGAAGAGCCCAATTATATATCGTCAAAAAAACATGTTATTTGACTAAAGGAAAAAACTGAAAGGTTTTTCAAATAAAAAGTTCCTTTAAATTAGAATTTAAAACATTTAAGCTAAGAAAGAATGAACAAAACGTCAGAATCGATTTACTCTTACTGCAAAGTGAAACCGTGATACACTCTCTCTCTATCGTAACGATAGAGCGCATGTTGAACGTCCTGAACGTCAACAACTGCGTAGCAAAAAAAACTAAACGTTAGTTCATCTTTGAAAACAGTACGAAGACTATCAAAGAAAATCTTTCATAAAATATTACATTTAAAAAGTTTTAAATCCTTTAAAAGCTAAAGACGATATAAAGGGCTCAATGTTGATTAACTTCGGTTTCCAAGTTAGGACCGCCTACTCTAAGGAAAGGTCTATATAAACAAAGCATTAAAATTTATTTTATATGATTATAAAAAAAGGAAAGTTAATCGAAGAGGCCTAATAAAGGCGGAGAGATATAAAATATATAGAGGAAAATCTATAACGTGATAAGATAATTACTAAAAGCCTAAACACACTTCCGTCTAAGGGAAGGGTCGGCCATTTAAAAGTGAAAGAAAGTCCATACTCTCTTTGTCACCATAATTAAATCTATCCAAAACGAGTTCAAGTTTTGAGATGAAGATAAAACACCTGCATAGCGAAAGCTCAAAACTAGAATAGTGTACTTCACCAATAGTTGTGAAAACAAATCCAGTTAGCAACAGCGAATTAGTAGGTCTTGCCGGTAGCCCGACAGAGAGAAAATTGAGTTCTTTGTTTACATTGAGTACTGAGTACCTGCACGACAGATGGCGCTGTTGAAGTACACCCCCTACCTGCATAGCGATCGCTGGCGGATTTTTAACGTAGAGTTTTCTGTCGAGCAACAGAGTTGCAGCTTATATAATCACTGGCTAAGTTAAATATTGAAAATTGAGGTCTTGAAACTAATTAATAACATTCACCTATAATAATTGATCTACATTGGCTGCCAATTACAGTGAGAATTGAGTTTAAAATATGTACAATAACCCAGCAGTCCAAAATAGCTATGAAAATTGCTACATATTGCCCAGCCAACAAATCGTCCTGACACGAGAATAGTTACAGATGGTTTCAAACTATTACAATCTAGATACATGTCTACTGTAGGCTCAAGAGCCTTTAAATATGCGGCCCCGAGACTATACAATAAGCTCCCACGAGACATCTGAATAATTGAAGATATTAATGCTTTCAAGACGAAACTGAAGACTTTCTTATTCTGTGAGTGTTTCGATAGTGATGATCTAACAGTAAGTGACCAATACGCAGTGTGAAATGTTAAATGCTCCAGAATGAACATCATAAAAAGACTGTGGCGGTCCTGTAGAGAGTAGGGTTCCCCTGCTGTACGGGACAAGATAAGCAGCCCTTAGAGTAAAGTGAAGTACAAAACAACAACAGACCAGTCAACCTAAAATAACATGGGAAGGTGATACAGTAAAGGCATATACTGTACAGAACATAGCATAATAAGCCAAACAAAATGCATTGCAGGTTTCCTTTGAATTGAATGTTGGCAATTTTTCCAAAAAACTTAACTCTACTATGCAATACTGATACTGTAATAAGATTTACAGCTTATGATTTATAATGATTCATAAAGATTTTTTCATGGTTACTAATCATCATAATACAACATAGTTACCCTCCATGCTGTGGTTAGGAATGAATTTACAACCAATTTAAAAATTTTCAACATTTACACTGCAAGACTTCAGAGATACCGAGTAGCTTTGGGAAAGTATGGATGTAGAGGATGTCTGAATTTGTTATATCAATTTGACAGCATATTAACAACACCATCCTAAAAGATATACAATAACTAATCATTGACAGGCTTGGTAAATTACAGATGCCAATACACCAAATCTTATATCATTACAGTTCTCTCAATCTTGTTCCTAAAATGTTATAGAATTATTACAGAATATTCATAAAACTTGTTGATGTTAATTTAAGGAAGAGGAATAAAAGAATGAAAATCTGAAAACCAGGGTTCAAAATTTGGAATAATATAAAAATAGATATTGATATTGATAGAAAAGTGACCTTGTAAAAACATTTTAGTTCCTAATTCCTTGCGTTGATCTAAATTCTAACATCACAATGACTTTCTACAGAATTTCCTAAAATACTGATAGTCTTACCTAGAATTATAATTCTCCTAAAAATGATATAGTTCTGACACTGCAGTTTCACAATCGCCACCGTCATTATCATTATAACCAAGGGTGCAACCCCGACAGGAAAAACTGAATACTATACTATATTAATTACAATAAATTAAGCTAAAAACTAAATAATAGGTAAACTAAAAAATGGCAAAAGTCAACCTACTTAAAAAAAATTAGCACAAAGCTTGAACTTCCAAAGTTCCACCAATTCAAATACAGTATCATTTTTATCATTATCACTAGTAGTAGTAGTAGTAGTAGTAGTATTACTATTAATAGCAAAGCTACAACCCTAGTTGGAAAAGCAGGATGCTATAAGCCCAAGGACCCAAATAGGGAAAAGCAGGATGCTATAAGTCCAAGGACCCAAACAGGGAAAAGCAGGATGCTATAAGCCCAAGAGCCCCAACAGGGAAAAATTCCCATTGAGGAAAGGAAATAAGGAAATAAACTATATATGAGAGGTAATGAATAAAGAATATAAAATATCTTAAAATCATTACAGGTATATTAGCAAGATGATTCAACAATTTTACCACAGTGGGAGTGAAATTTGAGAGAATAGTGTAGAAATAAATATATTAAAAAGGCAAGATTTAAAATCAACTGCATACATACTAAGGTAACATGTGATGGAAGTCCTCTCAGAAGATCTGAATGGAAAAGATACGGAAACTAAAGAACTCACGTAGCATCCACAAAGGGATAATTAAAACAAGTAACAGCGATTAATATACAGATCATTGATAAATTATCTAAGCGCAAAAGCTTTGTTCAACAATGTATGAGGAGGCTGCTGTTGAAGATGGTAAAAAACCAAGAACAGTAGTTAAAAAAGGGAAGAACTAAAAAATTTTTAAAATTCCTTTGAGGTAGACAAGCCTCCAAAGATCTTAAGGTTTCTTCAATACTGTAATATTCTTTTATTGCAACTGAAGAAAAGGTCAACTGGTCAGGGTTCTCACAAAGGAATCTACCAGTACTATCTAAAAAGGGGAGCTAGAATTCAGATGTGCAGCATACAGTTAACGAATCATCGTCAAAGAAAAGATCTCTGCAGGGAAGATCCAATGTTCTAGACATACAGTCAAAAGCAGAACCACATGACCCGATAAATGGATTTCTGTGACACTGGAAATTGTTTGAAGAACATCACAAATACCAAGGGCCTTACAAAAGTCAACCTGGTCAACAGAAAACAAGCATTCAAAAGCTTTAGCAACTATGGGAGGACACTACAAAATCAAACCACTGTTCTTAAGTCTTGGGTAGTCCCATGCATCTGTGCCATGGTCTCCCATTGTCTTGGGTTAGAGTTCTCTTGCGTGTGGGCACACTCAGGTACACTATTCTATGTTTCCTTATTTCCTTTCCTCACTAGACTATTTTCCCCATTAGATTGAGGGCTTATAGCATCCTAATAATTAAACAATAATTAGCAGGTAATCAAAAGGGCTTATCTATTGGAGCACAGTAACATTACCAATTCTCTGACAAGAGTAAAAGGAACCTCTTCTAGTTAAGCTAACGTGCAAAACAAATACTAGACAACTCAGTACCTTTAACAGAAGCCAAGGAATAATACCCACAAAAGCACAAAGGTAAAGTATAAAAAAATCCTTAATTTATGGGAATCTGATTGGATTTAGGAATTTGGGTCATATAGTCTGGCACTAGGTCCTGTAAGGGCATTCACTACCCAAGCACAACTGGAGAGAAACCCAGCAGTTAGGAGGTCAAAATTAGGAGAGATTGGACAGCAAGATGAAGCAGGTAGCGTAAGACATAAAATGGCGAAACGACACTAGAGGTCATTCAGCATCCTCATGACGTAAATATTCAACATGCATTCAGTTTCAGGAGACCATCAATGGGACATATTGTATCATCTCACTGCTTTGCTTACTGCTAAACACATCAGTCAAAAGTATTGCCTTTGCCTTTGGACATCAAGTGACAGACCTACCTGATTTAAGCAAGGAGAATTTTGCCCCTTTCTTTGGACATCGAGTGACAGGCCCATTTGATTTGAACAAAGGAGGAATAGAAATCTAAATCAAGAACTGATTTAATGGTAGACCAGCATCTGTGTCCGAATTCAACGAGAAAAAGTTTTCTTTTTGGTTAAACTGTACTATTACCTGAAGCATAAACAGTCCAAAACAAAGCTCTTAATTGATCTATTTCTTTTCCAAAGATTTATATGCCCAAATCAGAACATCTATAATAGTCAGTGAACCAGGCTTTGTCTATACAATAGCTCAGTGTCCCAAAGGAAGAAGCCTATTAACAATAGTGAAAAAAACTTTTACCTAAGTTCATTTCAAATACAATTCCAAATTAATTGAGACTATATTACAAAAGCATGTCTTAATTATTAAATAAATGGAAACATGATCAGAAGTTCCAGTTGCAGGACCATCTTTACTTAATATAACACCACTAAAGTAGGTGAAAACTAGGTCCAAGCAATTACCTTTTGTGTGTGGACTAATTAATGATACGCTAACAGTCTGATTCACAAGCAAAGTCAAAGTTCTTAGGCAAAGATTGTCAGAATAAACAGAATTCAACCAATCCGATGAGAATTGAAATCACAATAAACACAGGTCTTTTATCGTCTTCCTATATTTCAGCCATGATGACTAAGAATGGCATATATCTTAATGAAGAATTCAATTCCTGAATCTCAAAACATGAAGCTTAAAAGAGTACAGCTCTTAACCCACGAAGGACGACCCGTCCATTTAATGGATGCATTAATTGCTACCAACTAGCGACCGTCTATATTGTGGATGCATTTTTTTCATCCTTTCTTCCCCCTACATATGACTTTAGCTCCGCCTTCTATTGACGTCACAGGCTACTTTAACCAATCAGTGATCATTTACAAAGCAAAGTTGCCAGAAATCTTATACTTTGAGGTTATAGGAGTGTACTAAGCATGCGCCGTTGGCGGTGGGGGTAGGTGCCGTTTGGCTTATCGATCGAGATTTTGTTATCTGTTGGCAGGATAAAAGATAACTTTTTTATGCAAAATTAAGAGTTAATTTGTTTTATAATGGCTAATATGGAATATCATTATGATTCAGAAACAAGTGCTGATGATTTGGACAGCCATAGTGAGCATGATAGTGATGATTATACGACTGATAGCGATGTTTATGACGACGATCTTGACATTGAACCTGTTGCCTCATCCTGGGCACGTGTTTATCCGCCTGAAGGTATTGACTGTGGGAGTGATTTGGTTTTTACCCAAAGAAATGTAGGTCCTTTAGGGATTCCTAACCGTAATTCACAGCCTATTGAATACTTTTCTTTATTTATAACTGATGATATTATAGATATTCTTGTTCGTGAGACTAACATATATGCCAATAGATTTTTAGCTAGTAAGGAAGAGTGGATAAGAGAACATCCACGAAGCAAATACAGAATCTGGAAACCAGTAACTCATGAAAGAATGAAAAAGTTTTTAGCTCTTAGTTTACTCATGGGATTGATAAAAGTGCAGGATATAAAAGATTTTTGGAGTACGTTTCGTTCAACTAGAATTCCTTTTTTTGGAGAAACCATGCCACGCGATGAATATCTTCTAATTAGTCGATTTCTTCATTTGAATGATAATACCTTGAATAAGCCCAGAGGTGACCCACAGTATGACCCATGGTTTCGAGTGCGCCCTCTTTTAGATTCCTGCAATAAGTTATTCAAGGATCATTACAATCTTCAGCAGACAATCTCCCTTGATGAAAGTATGATTGGTATGCGTAATAGGTGTGCATTTATACAATATATGCCCAATAAACGGCACTGTAGGTATGGGATAAAAAAGTTTGAACTTTGTGAAGCTTCCACTGGATATGTTTATCATATAGATTTGTATTCAGGGCGTGATTTTTATGCTACTGGAAGTCAGCAAGGCTTTACTCATACAGTAGTAATGAATATAATGGAGAAAAGCAAGGTTCTGAATAAAGGTTATCACCTGATTACTGACAACTTTTATACAAAGATTCCTCTAGCAGAAGCCCTACTAATACAAAAGACATCCCTCACAGGAACAATAAAGATCAATTCTAAATTTTTGCCTCAAATTTTGGTCAAGCAGAAGCTCAGCACAGGTGAAACTGTCTATGTAAGAAAAGGAAAGTTGCTTACTTGTGGTTTCAAAGAGAAAGCAACTCGCAAGCCAGTTTACCTTTTGACAACATATGCTCATGCTGAAAATGTCACATTGCAGACAAGACATGGAGAAAAAATCAAGCCTAAAGTCATAAATGACTATAATGTTGGTATGGGAGGTGTTGACCTGTCAGACAAAAAACTTTATCATTATGCTGCACAAAGGTCAACCAGGAGATACTGGAAGAAAATCTATAGTAATCTTATAGATGTATCAGTTCTAAATGCTTATATTATCTATCAGCAAAATACTGATAGGCCATTCAAGAGAGATGATTTTCTTCGTGACATTATTGAATGTCTGTCAATCCCGGATGCTGCATCTTACCCTCTCATTCCACAGTCGCCTGGTAGCCGACTTTCTAATTCACCAGGTCGTAATCCTATTCCTGTCAGTTCACCTGGTTCAAGCCATGTATATGCTAGGTTAGATGGTTGCAAGCAAAGATTATGTGCAGTTTGTCCCAAGCGCTCGAAGCACTGGTGTCCTGGATGCAATGCTGGCATTCATGAGCAATGCTGGCCAAAGCTGCAACATTACTTCAGGGTGAAAGGTCGTCCTAAGAGGAAACATGAGGACAATGATGAACATGAAGACTGTCAGTAAATTCAAGTCAATAATTGTTACTACTTTTGTGAACTCACTTGATAATTATGAATGTTGTAATATTTTTGTAAATCTGCGTTACCAAATGGTGAAAAAGTGTCACTTGATATGTTGATATATATTTTTTTTACCACGCTATCACTGAATAGAATAATCTTTTTTTTTTAGGAATTTTTCAAAATTACATTCTTTACAAAATTAGCTTTGTTATAACAAAAAGGAATAATAAGTTTTGTAATAATCCAGCTTCAAAGTGACTTTGATTTTTTTGCAACTGTGATTTCTAAAGATATTTTTTTTTATATCCAAAGTAATTAAATATGTATCAAACAATAAATGCCCTATTCAAAAAGCTCATCTTCTTGCGGTTTCAATGATACCAAATACTTATATATTAGAGTGAAAAATATATTATTTACAGATTTTTTTCCTTTTTTCTATAAATATCAATAAACTGTCGTCGTCTTTTGGCGGCGAGGCCCGTCGTCCTTCGTGGGTTAAGAAACCAAAGTTTCTAAACATACTGTAAAGAAATACGATTACAGTATTATTATTATTATTATTGTTACTTGCTAAGCTACAACCCTAGTTGAAAAAGCAGTGTGGAGGATTTATTTTTTTTCTTTTCCTTTTTTGCCAAATCCAGAGAGAGAGAGAGAGAGAGAGAGAGAGAGAGAGAGAGAGAGAGAGAGAGAGAGAGAGAGAGAGAGAGCGAAAGTAGTTAGTGTATTGATTGTTTGTTGTGAGAAAGACTGTTGGTATAAATGAGATTGTTTGTTTATGTTTTAGTTAGGTTACGGCAGTGGTGAATGCCTTGGGTGAATGATTATTTTGATTTTGACTGCAGCTACAGGCTGGTGTGAATGCTGGATTATATTTTATATCATTTTTCGACCAGCGTGGAAGTGTTTATTTATTTAAAAAACCGTGATTCCTCCTTTGGAGAGATTTTGTTTACCTGGATTAATTGCTGACGACCTGGCTAATAAGAAAGTTGATACGGCTACTCTAATTTAGATTATGTTGATGACTTGGACCGAATGATATTTCGATTACTGTTGATGATGATGTTTATGATGACGAAGATGGCATCCAGGACCCCAATCAGGGAATTAGTGGTGGCAAATTGCCACAAAGTGTATTGCTAACCACAAAGCTGTGGTTGTGCCGTAAAAGACAGTTCGGCATTGTGTGGATGGCTGTGTTGGTGCCATTAAAATGTTATTTTGATAATAAAATAAATTTTTGAATATACTTACCCGGTGATTATAATAGCTGCAACTCTGTTGCTCGACAGAAAACTCTAAGGTAAAACTCGCCAGCGATCGCTACACAGGTTGCGGGTGTGCCCAACAGCGCCATCTGTCGTCCAGATACCCAGTACTCAATGTAAACAAAGACTCAATTTTCTCCTCGTTCCACTGCGTCTCTATTGGGGAGGAAGGGAGGGTCCTTTAATTTATAATCACCGGGTAAGTATATTCAAAAATTTATTTTATTATCAAAATAACATTTTTCAATATTTAACTTGGCCGGTGATTATAATAGCTGATTCACACCCAGGGGGGTGGGTAGAGACCAGCAATATATGTTTACATTATTATGAGCTAAGAGTTTTTATTTCATTTTAGAAGTTATCAAAATAACAAAAACAAAATAAATAGGTACCTGGTAAGGAAGTCGACTTGAACAATTACTCTGCCTTTTTAAGTACGTCTTCCTTACGGAGCCTCGCGATCCTCTTAGGATGCTGATCGACCCCTAGGATCTGAAGTATCAAGGGTTGCAACCCATACAACAGGACCTCATCAAAACCCCTAATCTAGGCGCTTCTCAAGAAATGACTTTGACCACCCGCCAAATCAACCAGGATGCGAAAGGCTTCTTAGCCTTCCGGACAACCCAAAAACAACAATAAAAAACATTTCAAGAGAAAGATTAAAAAGGTTATGGAATTATGGAATTGTAGTGGTTGAGCCCTCACCCACTACTGCACTCGCTGCTACGAATGGTCCCAGAGTGTAGCAGTTCTCGTAAAGAGACTGGACATCCTTAAGATAAAAAGACGCGAACACTGACTTGCTTCTCTAATAGGTTGCGTCCATTATACTTCGCAGAGATCTATTTTGTTTAAAGGCCACGGAAGTTGCGACAGCTCTAACTTCGTGTGTCCTTACCTTCAGCAAAGCTTGGTCTTCCTCACTCAGATGGGAATGAGCTTCTCGTATTAACAGTCTGATAAAATAGGATAAAGCATTCTTTGACATAGGCAAAGATGGTTTCTTAACTGAACACCATAAAGCTTCAGACAGGCCTCGTAAAGGTTTAGTTCGTTTTAAATAGAACTTAAGAGCTCTCACAGGGCATAAGACTCTTTCTAGTTCATTTCCAACCATATTCGATAAGCTTGGAATATCGAACGATTTCGGCCAAGGTCGAGAAGGCAGCTCGTTTTTGGCTAGAAAACCAAGTTGTAGTGAACATGTAGCCGTTTCAGACGAAAATCCGATGTTCTTGCTGAAGGCATGAATCTCACTGACTCTTTTAGCTGTGGCTAAGCATACCAGGAAAAGAGTCTTTAAGGTGAGATCTTTCAGGAAGGCTGATTGTAGCGGCTCGAACCTGTCTGACATGAGGAATCTTAGTACCACGTCTAAATTCCAACCAGGTGTAACCAAACGACGCTCCTTCGTGGTCTCAAAAGACTTAAGGAGGTCCTGTAGATCTTTATTGTTGGAAAGATCTAAGCCTCTGTGACGGAAGACTGATGCCAACATGCTTCTGTAACCCTTGATAGTGGGAGCTGAAAGAGATCGTTCTTTCCTCAGGTATAAGAGGAAGTCAGCTATTTGAGTTACAGAGGTACTGGTCGAGGATACAGATACTGACTTGCACCAGTTTCGGAAGACTTCCCACTTCGATTGGTAGACTCTAAGGGTGGATGTTCTCCTTGCTCTAGCAATCGCCCTGGCTGCCTCCTTCGAAAAGCCTCTAGCTCTCGAGAGTCTTTCGATAGTCTGAAGGCAGTCAGACGAAGAGCGTGGAGGCTTTGGTGTACCTTCTTTACGTGTGGCTGACGTAGAAGGTCCACCCTTAGAGGAAGAGTTCTGGGGACGTCTACTAGCCATCGAAGTACCTCGGTGAACCATTCTCTCGCGGGCCAGAGGGGAGCAACTAGCGTCAACCTTGTCCCTTCGTGAGAGGCGAACTTCTGCAGTACCTTGTTGACAATCTTGAACGGTGGGAATGCGTATAGATCTAGATGTGACCAATCTAGGAGAAAGGCATCTATATGAACTGCTGCTGGGTCCGGGATTGGTGAGCAATATATTGGGAGCCTCTTGGTCATCGAGGTTGCAAAGAGATCTATGGTTGGCTGGCCCCAAGTGGCCCAAAGTCTCTTGCATACATCCTTGTGGAGGGTCCATTCTGTTGGAATTACTTGTCCCTTCCGACTGAGACAATCTGCCATGACATTCAAGTTGCCTTGGATGAACCTCGTTACTAGCGATATGTTTAGACCTTTTGACCAGGTGAGCAGGTCCCTTGCGATCTCGTACAACGTCAGTGAGTGGGTCCCTCCTTGCTTGGAGATGTACGCCAAAGCCGTGGTGTTGTCCGAGTTCACCTCCACCACTTTGCCTTGAAGGAGAGACCTGAAGCTTTTCAAGGCCAGATGTACTGCCAGTAGCTCCTTGCAGTTGATATGCATTGTCCTTTGACTCGAGTTCCATATTCCCGAACATTCCCGACCGTCTAATGTCGCGCCCCAGCCTACGTCCGATGCGTCCGAGAAGAGAACGTGGTTGGGAGTCTGAACAGCCAGGGGCAGACCCTCTCTGAGGCTGATACTGTCCTTCCACCACGTCAGGCAAGACTTCATCTTCTCGGAAATGGGGATCGAGACCGCTTCTAGCGTCTTGTCCTTTTTCCAGTGAAATGCTAGGTGATATTGAAGAGGACGGAGGTGTAGTCTTCCTAATGACACAAACTGTTCCAGGGATGATAGCGTCCCTATCAGACTCATCCACTTCCTGACTGAACATCGTTCCTTCTTCAGCATGTTCTGGATGCATAACTGGGCTTGGCTTGTTCTGGGGGCCGACGGAAAAGCCCGAAAAGCTAGACTGTGAATCTCCATCCCTAAATACACAATAGTTTGGGATGGGATCACTTGTGACTTTTCCATATTGACAAGGAGACCCAATTCCTTGGTCAGATCTAGAGTCCACTTTAGATCCTTCAGACAGCGACGACTGGAAGAAGCTCTGAGAAGCCAGTCGTCCAAATAGAGGGAGGCTCGGATGTCCGCTAAATGAAGGAATTTGGCTACATTCCTCATGAGCCTCGTAAACACAAGAGGAGCTGTGCTTAGGCCAAAGCACAGGGCTTGAAACTGGTAGACAACCTTTTCGAAAACGAATCTCAGAAAAGGTTGGGAGTCCGGGTGGATGGGGACGTGGAAGTAGGCATCCCTTAGGTCTAAAGAGACCATCCAGTCTTCCCTTCTGACCGCTGCTAGAACCGACTTTGTGGTCTCCATGGAGAACGGCTGCTTTGTGACAAAGACATTCAGCGCACTGACGTCTAGCACCGGCCTCCACCCTCCTGTCTTCTTTGACACCAAGAAGAGGCGGTTGTAGAATCCCGGGGTTTGATGGTCCGAGACTTTGACTACCGCTCCCTTCTCTAGTAAGAGAGACACTTCCTGTTTCAATGCTCGTCTCTTGTCTTCCTCTCTGTACCTGGGAGAGAGATCGATGGGAGACGTTGCTAGAGGGGGTTTTCGTACAAACGGAATCTTGTACCCCTCTCTGAGCAACTTCACAGATTGTGCATCTGCGCCTCTCTTTTCCCAGGTCTGCCAGAAGTTCTTGAGTCTGGCTCCCACTGCTGTCTGAAGAAGCTGGCAGTCAGACTCTGCCCTTAAAGGACTTGGTTCCTTTCTTCTTTCCTCGTTTCTCTTCGGCACGAGCACCTCCTCTGCTGGAGGCTCTGCCACGAAAGGGCGGAATAAAACGGGACGCTGGAGTGTCCATCCTTGGTCTAGCTGACAAGGTAGGCAAAGGGGTGGCTTTGCGAGCTGAGGACGCAACAAGATCGTGAGTATCCTTCTGTATCAAAGAAGCGGCAACTTCCTTAATCAGGTCTTCTGGAAAAAGGCACTTGGAAAGAGGAGCAAACAGAAGTTCGGATCTCTGACATGGTGTAACTCCAGCTGAAAGGAATGAGCATAGGTTTTCACGCTTATTAAGGACTCCGGACACAAATGATGCAGCAAGCTCATTAGACCCATCACGTACGGCCTTGTCCATGCAGGACATAATGAGCAAGGAAGTCTCCTTCTCTGTCGGAGAGATCTTTCTGCTTAGAGCTCCTAGACACCAGTCTAAGAAGTTAAAAACTTCGAAGGCTCTAAAGATACCTTTCAGCAGGTGGTCCAGGTCCGAAGATGACCAACATATCTTTGAGCGTCTCATGGCAAGGCGGCGGGGAGAGTCTACTAGGCTTGAGAAGTCGCCCTGGGCAGAGGCAGGAACTCCCAAGCCGAGAACTTCTCCCGTGGCATACCAGACGCTCGATCTAGAAGAGAGTCTAGCAGGGGGAAACGTAAAAGCTGTCTTCCCTAAACTCTTCTTGGACTGCAGCCATTCTCCTATCACACGCAAAGCTCTCTTGGACGAGCATGCGAGGACGAGTCTAGTAAAGGCAGGAGTGGATGACGGCATGCCTAACACAAACTCTGACGGAGGAGAACGCGGAGCCACAGAAACAAACTGGTCCGGAAACATCTCTTTGAACAGGGCCAAAACTTTCCTAAAGTCCAAAGAGGGTTGCGTAGACTTAGGCTCGTCCAGTTCTGAATGCGGTTCATCTACGTGTGCAGCAACATCATCATCAGAAAGTCCCTCATCCGATAACTGATGAGGGAACGGCAACGGAGTGGGTAACGGCTGGTAAGCTGAGTTCGGTCGCACGGGTGCATGCGTGACTGAGCCGGACGCAACGTCATGGAACTGTTGCCCAGTCTGTGAGCTGGCAACAACCATAGCAGCGCGGGGACGCACAGCGTCTACTCCAGACTGTCTGGACTGATGTGGGTGAGCAGTGGCAACCACACTGGGTTGCGGAGGTTGACGCACTGCGTCAAAACAAAACAACTCTGACGGTTGTTGAACCTCACGAACGTCAACGGAGACCTCCGTGCGTCGCTGAACGTCAACATGCGGCTGGCAGATCACACTGGAACGCATGGGTGGCGGAACTCTCTCAACTGGTGTGCGTGAGAAGGATACCTCAGCGTCCACCGGACGCACAACCGATCGTGTGGGCGGTTGTAGGCAAGGAGCGGCACTAGCTGGTGCGGCAGCAACCTTCTCCGCACGAAAGTCCTGCATAAGAGACGTTAGCTGAGACTGCATGTCTTGCAGTAGAGACCACTTAGGGTCTACAGGAGCAGGTGCGGCGACAGACGGTGTAACTGTCTGAAGCGGTACCGCTTTGCCTCTCTTAGGAGGTGAGCAGTCATCGGATGACTGCAGCGAGTCCGAACTGACCCAGTGGCTACAACTGGGCCGTTGGACTTGTGCGGAAGGGACCGACTTGCGCTTTAACGGTCGTGAGACCTTGGTCCAGGGTTTCTTGCGAGAAACACCTTCCGAAGACGAGGTATATATGGGCTCTCTCGTCTTAGTTAGGCAGGGGCGATCTTGGGTAGATACGCCCGATACCACGGAGGGAACGTCTGTTCGCTGATTAAAGCCTCTCGAACCCATTTGTCGTACGACATTGCTTCTCCCCTGGACTTGGGAGCTTGCAAGAGGTCCCGGACTAGGAGGACGACAGGCACGAACAGACGAACCCTCAAGCGCAACACTATCCACAACACTATCACTCACTTTAACGCTTCCCACTGCACTTTTGCACTTCAGCTCCTTCACATCCGCCATAAGTTGATTACGGTCACTAGCAAGGGACTCAACTCTCTCACCCAGAGCTTGGATGGCACGCATCATATCTGCCATCGAAGGTTCCTGAGTGCCAGGAGGGGGATTAGGAGCAACCACTACAGGGGAAGGAATAGGTTGTGGGGCATGAGGAGAGGAAATATCGATAGAACGAGAGGAACTTCTCCTAACTCTATCTCTCTCTAGCCTACGTGTATACTTTTGGAATTTGATAAAATCGAATTCCGAAAGCCCAACGCACTCCTCACACCGATCTTCCAATTGACAGGTTTTATCCCGACAATTGGAACAAACAGTGTGAGGGTCGATAGAAGCCTTCGGAAGACGCCTTGAACAGTCCCTAGCATTGCACTTCCTAAATTTTGGGACTTGTGAAGGGTCAGCCATTTTGAATTGGTCAAAGGGGAATTAAAAAAACTATCAAAAAGTCATCAACAAAGAATCCGTTATCAAAAAGAGTTCAAGGATTTGTGAAGAGAAACCTTGCACAGCGAAAGCTCAAAACTAGAATAATGTACTTCACCAATTAGTTGTGAAAAAACTCCAGTTTAGCAACAGCGAGTAAGTACGTCCGAGAGAAAATTGAGTCTTTGTTTACATTGAGTACTGGGTATCTGGACGACAGATGGCGCTGTTGGGCACACCCGCAACCTGTGTAGCGATCGCTGGCGAGTTTTACCTTAGAGTTTTCTGTCGAGCAACAGAGTTGCAGCTATTATAATCACCGGCTAAGTTAAATATTGAAAAATACTGCATATCATATAAACATACATATTTGGGTGTTGGTGTGAGGTTTAATTTTAAGTTTGTTAGGTTTTTTTGGAGGATTTATATGAATGGTGTACGGTTAATATATATATATATATATATATATATATATATATATATATATATATATATATATATATATATATATGTTTTGTGTTTATGTGTGGTTGCGGTTAGTTTTAAGTTTTGTTAAGATTTATTTGATTGTGGAAAGGTTTTTTTTTTGTTGATTATATATTTAGTTTGTAGGAAATATAGTATTAAGGTTATGTTTTGTTTTGTTTTGTGTTCTTTGGTCTAAGAGTCTGGTTTTAGAAAATGTAAGGGGAAAGTTTGTGTTGCAGAGACAATTGTCTGGTAGAGTGATTCAGGTGTAGGGCTTGTTGTTGCAACATCCCGCCACAACAGAAGGCTATAAACCTGAGGGCTCCAACAGGAAAAATAGCCCAGTGAGGAAAGGAAATAAGGAAATTATAATTAATTAACAATTAAAATAACATATCTTAAGAACAACATCAAAACAAATCTTTCACATATAAGCAATAAAAAACTTTAAAAAAACAAGGGGAAGAGAAATATGATAGAATAGGGTGCTTAAGCGTACCTTCAAGCAAGATAACTCTTCTCCAAGACAGTGAAAGACCATGGTACAGAGGCTATGGCATTGCCCAAGACCACAGAACAATTATTTGATTTTGGAGTGTCCTTCTCCTAGAAGAGCTGCTTACCATAGCTAAAGAGTCTCTTCTAACCTTATCAAGTTGAAAGTCGCCACTGGACAATTAAAGTGCAGTAGTTAACCCCTTAAGCAAGATAGAATTGTTTGGAAATCTCAGTGTTGACTGGACGTATTACCAAAGTCCCTTTTATGGACGTTTAGTCCTTAATTATTACAATGCCTAAAAAAACGAACTCTTTCGAACACACTGGTCCGGGATCTTGTCAAATCAAAAGCCAATAAAAAGTTACATCACATTTGCAAGCCGAATCATATGTGGTAACAATAACAACATGAACATAATGTAATTGCATTCAGAAAAAAATAAACATGACAATCCATAAACTAAATGGATAAAAACCGATGCAAAGATGAACACAATGCAAGGTTAATCATCATCTTTGCTTCCCCTTCAATTGAAGAAGAGTAATGAGGTTTTGAAAATAAAGATCCAAGATGAAGATAAATACAGAAAAAAGATAAGGCATCCCTAACCCTTCTACTAGGCCTGCAATATACCTCGTTTAAACCCATTAATAGAAGATTAAAGTGAAAAAAAAATGTGAAGAGCTTGATTGAATGCTTATGAGAGAATAAACAATAACAAATTATTTGAAGTTTTGGTGTTGTTATCAACACATATCTTTGAGTATTTAGTGCAAGTTTCTTTTCATATATAAAAAATAATTGCCTTATAAAACACTATATCTAAAGCCACAGTCTGCTATCTAAAATTAAGATATCAAAATTGGTTCTTAAAAATGCTATGGAAGCTGAAAATATAAAAACAATTAACACCAACAAGTTTTAAATTTTGTAAACATCAGTGAAAAGGTAAACAAAAATATACATCATTAATAGTAAACCTCCAAATAATCAACACATCTATTTCCTAACAAGAAAAAAAAAAATATAAAAAATGCCATCAAAATAGCTACATACTGTAAGCTATTCCCCACATACTCATTTCAGGAAGGCTAAAAACATTAAGAAGAAAAATGATATTTTGATTATGAAATAAATTTTTGAATATACTTACCCGGTGAATATATAATAGCTGACGTCTCCGACGGCTCGACAGATTCCAAAAACTCGCGAGCGATCGCCGTGAAGGTTGCAGGTGTGACCACCAGCGCCGACTATCGGCCAGATACCGCATATACTTGTCAATTTCTCCAGTTCTTCTCAGTCCGCTGGGTCTCTATCGGGGAGGAAGGGAGGGCCTTTAATTTATATATTCACCGGGTAAGTATATTAAAAAATTTATTTTATAATCAAAATATCATTTTTAAATATTAAACTTAGCCGGTGAATATATAATAGCTGATTCACACCCATGGTGGTGGGTAGAGACCAGTATTAATACAATAAAGGCGTATATGCTCAAGAGTTTTTTGACAATTATTTCATAAAAAACCAACTTAAGTATAGGTACCTGGTAAGGAAGCTGACTCTGATGATTACTTTGCCTCATTAGTCTGCTTTCCTCACGAAGCCCAGCCATCCTCTCAGGATGCTGAAAAACTCCCAGGAGCTGTTATATCCAGGGCGAACACCCCTATAACGGGACCTCATCAATACCCTTAATCTGGGCGCTCTCAAGAAACAACATTTTGACCACCCGCCAAATCAAAAAGATTGCGAAAGACTTCTTAGTCTCCCGTACAACGCAAAATAACTTCTTAGTCTCCCGTACAACCCAAAAAAGTTTCAAGAGTAGATTAAAAGGATATTGGGATTAAGGGAATGTAGCGGTAAAGCCTTCACCCACTACTGCACTCGCTGCTACGAATGGTCCCAGTGTGTAGCAGTCCTCATAAAGAGTCTGGACATCTTTCAAGTAATATGAAGCGAGTACCGACTTGCCTCTCCAAAAGGTCGCGTCCATAATACTTTTAATGGATCTATTTTGCTTAAACGCTACTGAAGTTGCTATCGCTCTGACTTCATGAGCCTTGACTTTAAGTAAATTACGATCCTTCTCACTTGAATGAGAGTGTGCCTCCCGAATCAAAAGTCTAATAAAATAAGACCACGCATTCTTAGACATGGGCAAAGCGGGCTTTTTAACGGAGCACCATAAAGCCTCTGAACAACCTCGTAGCGGTTTAGCTCTGGATAAATAAAATTTAAGAGCTCTAACGGGGCACAGCACTCTTTCAACTTCATTCCCCACAATCTCAGAAAGACTGGGGATATCAAATGATTAGGCCAAGGACGAGACGGAAGTCCATTCTTGGCCAAAAAACCAAGTTGAAGAGCGCATACTGCTTTATTAGTGGAGAAGCCGATGTTCTTGCTAAAAGCATGTATCTCACTAACCCTTTTAGCCGAAGCCAAGCACACCAAAAAAAGTGTCTTGAGGGTAAGATCCTTCAGGGAGGCTGAATTTAATGGTTCAAACCTGTTTGACATAAGGAACCGTAGGGCCACGTCCAAGTTCCAAGCAAAGGTCGAAATATGACGCTCCTTGGAAGTCTCGAAAGACTTAAGCAGGTCTTGGAGATCTTTGTTATTAGAAAGATCCAAACCCTTATGCCTGAAAACAGAAGCTAACATGCTTCTGTAGCCTTTAATGGTGGATGCAGAGAGGGAGTGACCGTTTCTCAGATAAAGCAGAAAATCCGCAATCTGCGCTACAGAGGCACTTGGAAGAGGAAATAGAGGAGGACTTGCACCAGTCTCTAAATACCTCCCATTTCGACTGATAGATCCTGATGGTAGAGGATCTTCTAGCCCTCGCGATCGCTCTAGCTGCCTCCTTCGAAAACCCTCGAGCTCAAGAGAGTCTTTCGATAGTCTGAAGGCAGTTAGACGAAGCGTGGGGAGGCTTTGATGAAATCTCTTTATGTGAGGCTGTCGCAAGAGATCCATCCGCAACGGCAGACTTCTTGGAGCGTCTACCAGCCATAGAAGTACCTCTGTGAACCACTCTCTCGCGGGCCAGCGTGGAGCAACCAACATAAACCTGGTCCCTTCGTGAGAGGTGAACTTCTGCAGCACCTTGTTTAGGATCTTGAAAGGTGGAAAGGCATAAACGTCCAGGTGAGACCAGTCCAGCAGGAAAGAGTCTATGTGGGCCGCCTCTGGATCTGGAACTGGAAAGCAGTAAGTCGAGAGCCTCTTTGTCAGTGAAGTCGCAAAAAGATCTATGGTGGGTTGACCCCATGTCATCCATAGCTTCTCGCACACAGTCTTGTGCAACGTCCACTCCATGGAGATGACTTGTCCTCTTCTGCTGAGGCAGTCCGCCAAGACATTCATTTTTCCTTGCACAAATCTCGCCAAAGGAGGGATGTTACTTGCCTTAAATGGAGTTCCTTCTGATCTGTGGACCAAAGACCCGAGCATTCCAGACTGTCCAGTGGAGCTCCCTAACCCAAATCCGATGCAACTGAATACAACACATGGTTTGGGTTCTTGATCGCAAGAGAAAGACCTTCTCGAAGTCTGATGTTGCTGTCCCACCAAGTCAGACATGTCTAGACTGAGTTGGAGATTGGGAAAGAGATACTCTCTAAGCCCTTCTCCTTGTTCCAATGGTTTAGGTGAAATTGGAGAGGGCAAAGGTTGAGTCTCCCCAGAGAGATAAACTACTCCAGCGATGAAAGAGTTCCTACGAGGCTAGTTCAAACTCTTACAGAGCAACTGTTTTTCTCTTGCAAGTGAAGGACTTTTAACAGAGCTTGTTCCATTCTTGTGGGAGACGAAAAGGCCCGAAAAATCAGACACTGTATCTCCATTCCCAAATAAAGAATAGTCTGGGATGGGGTACTGTAAGTTACGACTTCTCTACGTTCACTATGAGACCTAGCTCCTTGGTTAGGTCTAATGTCCATTAGAGGCTCTCCAGACAGCGATTTAATGACGACGCCCTGATTAGCCAGTCGTCAAAATAAAGGGAGGCTCTGAATCCTCAAAAAATGTAGAAAGCTTGCTACATTTTGCAAGGGCCTTGTAAAAACAAGAGGAGCAGGAATAAGGCCGAAGTACAGTGCTCGAAATTGGTACATTACTTTCCCGTCCACAAACCTCAGATGTTGTTGAAAGTTTGGATGAATCGGGATGTGGAAGTATGCATCCTGAAGGTCGAGAGAGACCATCCAGTCGCCTTCCCTTACTGCTGCCAAGACAGATTTGGTAGTCTTCATCGTGAAGTTTGTCTTGACAATGAACACATTGAGCGCACTTACATCTCAAGTACTCCTGCAGTGAACGTGGCTGCCAGATCATTGGAGCCATCCCTGATAGCCTTGTTCCTGCAGTGAACGTGGCTGCCAGATCATTGGAGCCATCCCTGATAGCCTTGTTCATGCATGACATAATTGTACAGCAATACATTGACAGCTGGAGAGACCTTCTTACTTAAGGCTCCCAGGGACCAATCCAACAAATAAAAACTTCAAACGCTCGAAAAAAAAAAAAACTCCTAACAGGAGATGGTCTAGCTCTGAAGCCGACCATAAAATCTTGGAGCGTCTCATGGCTAGACAACGAGGAGAGTCCACAAGGCTTAAGAAGTCTCCCTGGGCAGAGGCAGGTACTCCCAAGCCGAGAACTTCTCCTCGAGCTTCTCCTGTGTCACACCAGATGCCCGAGCGAGAAGCTAATTAAGAAGGAGGAAAAGCAAAAGCAGACTTTCCTAAACTTCTCCTGGATTCCAACCAGTCTCCCAGTAAGAGCATGGCCCTCTTGGAAGAACAAGAGAGAACTGACTTCGTAAAAGTAGGCGTCGAAGAAAGTCTAGGTCAAAATTTCACTAAAGAAATTGATAATTAAAATACAAGGGATTGTTGGACCACCCTAGGTTACTCCTCTTCTGAATGACTCCCCAAAGGTACATTAGTTGAAAGGGGGTCATCTACTTCTTCAGAAGGCACATCATCTGATAAATCTAAAGTCTTGCGAGAAGGAGATTTATATTCAGAATGACGTGAAGGAAAAGCCTGACAGGCTACATCAACTTGTATATGAACAGAAGTTAAAGTTGGAGGGTCGATGTCACGTTGTGACTGCAGAGAATGTTATTCTACTACACGTCGTGACAGAAGTAACCGACGTTCAAACGTCCCGTAGTAACAGCGGTGACTGCTGTTCGATGCTTTATCGTGACTACGATGACTGACCCTCGACGTCACGTCATGTCTACGGTGTCTACCGCTCAACGTCACGTCGTGTCTGCGGTGTCTGCATCTCAACGTCACGCTGTGACTGCGGTGGCTGACGTTCAAAGCGATCAAAGTTACATCGAGATTTATGCTCCGCATCTCGCTTAACAGCAAAGCTGTCACTAGAGATAACGTCAGCGTGGCGTAACAAAGCTCGTCTAGAAGGTTGAAGACCCGAATCACGTATCCCAGAACCGTGACGTACAAAAAGCAAAGGATCCTTTCGCACAGGAACAGGATCGAAAGCTTCTATTGAAGAAGAAAGCTTTAACAGCATATCTAACTTCGGATCAACCTGTGACTGCAGTGGCTGACGTTCAAACGTCACGTAGTAAACAGCAGTGACTGCTGATCGATGCTATATCGAGACTACGGTGACTGACACTCAATGTCACGTTGTGTCTACGGTGTTTACCGCTCAACGTCACGTCGAGTCTGTGGCAGAAACGTCTGTACATGAACGTCATTGCTATGAACGGGACTCTTATTATGACTACAGCTAAGACGTTGAACTTGTTCTGAAGGAACTAATAAATGTTTCAACCGTCTCGAAACTTTACGCCCAGGCTTTTAAAGAGACGAATCATCGGAAGACGAGGAGAAACTTCGTCTCTCCTGTCTTATGGCAAGGACGTGCTTGCCGAGCAACGTCTGATACCTTTGAGGGAACGTCTGTTCGTTGGTTTACACTCCTCACTCCCTTAGGTCCTACGACATTCCTTCTCCCTGGTGCAGGGGAGCCTGAAAGAGGTCTCGGACTAGGCAAGTGACAAGCACGAACAAACGAACCCTCCGCAACACAGAACATGTTTTTTGCACTTACTAAACTGATATTGTATTTTTCAATAATTTCACATTAAACATGAATAAAACTGATTTCTACCTGAAGCACGCAATTCTCCCTTACATCAAAAGGTTAGAATTGCAAAATGAGTCGTATAATGTAAGCACATTAGTACAAAATGAAACACACATGCAAAAATCAATAAACATATACATATATATCGAATAAAACGGAAATATATAAAGTTAAAAAGATCAGTGACTGGGGAGGAGACTAAACACTAGTTCACTAAGGACTACGTTTTCAATCTCTCACCGTACAGTGCCTTGGGACGAGAATAAAAACTAAAACGTTTTATCCTCTCTCCCCGTACAGAGACTTGGGACGAGAGTAAAAAAAAAACTGAATCGAGAACAACGTTACTCGCTCCCAAACTCTTTGTACAGAGTCTTGGGACGAGAATAAAGATCGGATCGTTCTCTCTCTCTCTCTCCGTCCGTCTCTCTCTCTCTCTCTCTCTCTCTCTTGTCACTCACAAGAGAATGGCCCACTCACCCTTAGTCAATAACAGGTTATTTGACTAAAGGAAAAAACTGAAAGGACTAAGAAATTGAAAATTAACAAGTTCCTTGAAATTAGTATCTAAAACACTTCAGTTTGAAAGAAGAATGAACAAAACGTCAAAATCGATTTACTCTTTCTGCAAAGTGAAACCGTGATTCTCTCTTTCTCTATCGTAACGATAGAGCGCAAACTGCGTAGCATAAATAAACCAAACGTTAGTTCATCTTTAAAAAAAAAACAGCACGAAGACTATTCAAAGAATATATTTCTTAAAATATTTTCTAAAAAATATTCATTTCATCACTCTTACAGAGCAACTGTTTTAAACTAAACAAAAATAAAAGTTGAATGGGCTCAACGTTGTTTAACTTCGTTTTCCAAGTTAGGACCGCCTACACAGAATAGGTAAAGGCCGCATATAAACAAAAACATAAAATTTATCTTGATGTTTAGCATAAATGGAAAGCTAATCGAAGAGGCCTAATAAAGGCGGGTGAGATATAAAATATAAAATATATAGAGGTAAATCTATAAATATCAACAATAATTTATAAAGTGATAAAATAAATACTAAAAGCCTTTAACACACTTCCGTACACTGAGGGAAGGGTCGGCCATCTTCTCTCTATGGAAAAACCAGAGATTAAAAAAAAAGCAAGGGCAAAACACTTTTCCTCTCCTTTCAAAAGCATTTCTTTTGAAGATAGTATTGAATAATCCAACACGGCGAAAGCAATAAAACCCAAGTACTTCACCAATTAGGTCGAAAACTCGAGGTCATAAAGCGAGCGGAACCAACTTGTCGACAAGACCGACAGAGAAGAACTGGAGAAATTGACAAGTATATGCGGTATCTGGCCGATAGTCGGCGCTGGTGGTCACACCCGCAACCTTCACGGCGATCGCTCGCGAGTTTTTGGAATCTGTCGAGCCGTCGGAGACGTCAGCTATTATATATTCACCGGCTAAGTTTAATATTTAAAATTGGTATTCTAGCAGGACATTATCAAGTTTATGTTTATGAAATTCTCAATTATAAATACTCTTTCCGTGAGAGAAGCTAAATATTAACATTCAAATCTATAAAGCAATGGCAATTGAAATGTCAACAATGATAGCCACGTGTTCATGATCTATGTTTAGAATCAGGCAATTGAAAATCAAAGGGATGCAAATCATTCATGATGTTTGGTGATGCCCAATGAAATTTATGTTCTTAAAAGTTTACTACAGTGATGCTTAATCACCTAAAATTTAAATTTTCCACAGTGATTTAACATGTTTAAACTGTTTTCATGATTATATACTAGTATGTATTATACTTTGAGATATTTTAATACCACCAACAATATCAGTTCATATCCTTTGCTTCCTTGTTTCTGTGTTGATCTTTTCTCTTGCATATCCTTGATATCTTGAATCCCTGTAGGATCCACTTCTGAAATTAAATTCACTGATGTACTTGCTAAGGCAGCTCCTCCTGTAATGTAATTATATGTAGTTATTCAAATCCAATTGCATACTTATTCAACGATCATCTTCTTATACATCAAGACTTCAATTTAACTATTGTATCCATAAATCAAACATATTGTAAATCAAATTTATTGGTGTTGAGTTACCTAGCTGTTAAGTTTAAATACATTTGAATCTTTGTATACTTAAACCCAATACAAGTTATACAAATGTTATAAAGAAGGAAGTCATAAAATTAAGGCCTATTTGATGTAGATTTAAGATGTTAATATCCTTAAACTTTAAGAATAAGCCGAATGACACTTTCCAAAGCTGATGGCATAGAAAAGAATTAGAATTATAAGTCCCTAACTATCTCTAACTTGAAAGTTATAGTGCTACAGAGTAAAAAATAAAAGTTTGTACTTTTTAAAGATCACTGTGCTTCAAAAATTATTTCATCTCCAACAATGTTGACCAAGACTTTATGACAAGGTCAAGAAGAATTAACCAAAGAAGATATCACTTACTAAGAAGCAACTTTTAACACCTTTCAAAATTTATAAAAAAGGAAAAAAGTACCATGCAGGTAATCCTATTCTAATAATTCCCTTTCTTCCATTAACACCTTCAAAAAGGGTTTCAAGTCTCATGATCTCACCTGTGAATGAACAAGCAGTGATCTAACATTGCTACTTCAGTTCGGAACATTCCACTTTTCTCCCGTAGTCCATTTCTTTTTCTGGAAGCAGGTTTTGCCCCGTAGTCCATTTCTTTTCTGGAAACTGGTTCTGCCATGTACGCCAGTTTTTCTGGAGGCGTTTTTTGCCACGCAGTCAATTTCTTTTCTGAAAGATGTTGTCAATAGAGGCTAACCACGAGCAGTCCAAAAAAAAGCCCTCGTGCGTAAAGGTATCTGGAAATAAATGTTCCAATTTGAGAATGACTATTCCTGCTTCAAGTATAGAAACCTTAAAATCTAACTTTACAGAGGTAATTTCCGACAAGAATCTTACTGTACTAAAACGTATCTTTTGTCACACATCAAAGTTTTAAAAATTACATTTTCAATATTAAACTTACCCGATGATCATATAGCTGCAACTCTGTTGCTCGACAGAAAAAACCTACGGGCGGAATACGCCAGCAATCGCTATACAGGTGGGGGTGTACATCAACAGCGCCATCTGTCAAAGGTACTCAAGTACTCGATGTCAACAAAGAACCAATTTTTCCTCTGTCGTGCCAATGGCAGGACCTACTAAATACGCCGTCCCTAACTGGATTTGTTTTCACAACGATTTGGTGAAGTACACTATTCCAGTTTTGAGCTTTCGCTATGCAGGGGTTTTATCTTCATTTCAAAACTTGAATTCGTTTTCGATAGATTTAATTATGGTGACAAAGAGAGTATGGACTCTCTTTCACTTTTAAATGGCCGACCCTTCCCTTAGACGGAAGTGTGTTTAGGTTTTTGGTAATTTTGCTTAACACGTTATAGATCCATTTATTTATATCTCTCCGCCTTTTTAGGCCTCTTCGGTTAACTTTCCAATTATTATAAACTTATAAAAATAAATTTTTATGTTTGTTTATATGCGACCTTTCCTAATAGTAGGCGGTCCTAACTTGGAACCGAAGTTAATTAACATTGAGCCCGTTTTATCGTATTTAACCTTTAAAGAATTTAATACTTTTTTAATTTTAATGTTTTATGGAAGAATTTCTTTGATAGTCTCGTACTGTTTTTAAAGATGAACTAACGTTTAGTTTTTAGTCTCCGCAGTTGTTGACGTTCAGAACATTCAACTTGCGCTCTATCGTTACGATAGAGAGAGTGTGTATCACGGTTTCACTTTGCAGTAAGAGTAAACCGATTCTAGCGTTTCGTTCATTCTTTCTTAGCTTAAAGAGTTTAAATTCTAAATAAAGGAACTTTTTATTTGGGAAACCTTTCAGTTTTTTCCTTTAGCAAATAACATGTTTTAACGATATATAATTGGGCTCTTCTCTCAGGTGCTAATTCAAGAGAGAAGAGAGAGAGAGATAGAGACGGAGGGAGAGAGAGGAGAATAAACGTTTCGTTCAAGCGGGTAACGTTGTTCTCGTTTTTTACTCTTCTCCCTAGTCACTGTAGGGGAAGAAGGTAAAACGTTTCTAGGGTTTTATTCTTGTTCCCAGGCTTTATGCGGTGAGAGATTGTAAACGTAGTTTATTTGATCTAGTGTTTAGTCTCTTTTCCAGCCACTGAATTCTTTATCTTTATTTATGTTTTTCTGTTGCATTGTAAAACTGTTTTCGCAATGACTACCTTTTAATGAAGGATAGGATTGCGTGTTTCAGGTAGAAATCAGTTAAAGTTTCGATTTCAGTGAAATAAGTGCAAACAGAAAATCAAAAGTGATAAAGTGATATGCGCAAAGTGTTACAGTGTTGCGTCCGAGGGTTCATCTGTTCGTGCCAGTTGTTCACCTAGTCCAGGACCTCTTACAAGCTCCCAAGCCCAGGGGAGAAGTAATGTCGAACGACTTATGGGTTCCACAGGCCTTGATCGACGAACAGACGTTTTTCCCTCCGTGGTTTCGGGCGTATCTAGGCTACACACGTTTGCCGACGTGAGATCGCCCCACCCACACAAAGACGAGAGAGCCCATTTATTCCTCGTCTGCGGAAGAGGTTTCTCGTAAGAAACCATGGACCAAATCTTGCAGCTTTTGAGTGCAAGTCGGTCCCTTCCGCGCAAGTCCAACGGCCTAGGTGTAGCCACTGGGTCAGTTCGGACTCGCTGCAGTCATCCGACGACTGCACACCTCCCAATAGAGGCAAGGTGGTACCGCAACAGGCAGTAACTCCGTCTGTTGCCGCTCCAGCTGTTTTAGACCCTCAGTCACGACGGACAGTAGCTCCGTCTGTTGCCGTTTTTTGTAGACCCTAAGTGGTCTTTACTGCAGTCTATGTAGACTCAGTTAGCTGCGGTTATGCAGGAGTTTCGTGCGGAGAAGGTTTACACTGCTCTCGTTAGCCTACAACCTGCCACTGTTGTGCACCCAGCTCACGCTGAGGCTGCCTGCTCCCACACTCCGGCTGCGGAGAGCTCCACCTCCGATGCGCAATCGACCCTGCCAGACGCATGTTAACGTTAGCCGACGTGCGGCTCCCTCCGTTAACATGCGTGAGCTACCGCATCAGCAGTGGGAAGGTGGAGTCAAGCTGCCGTGTTTTGACGCGATGCGTTAGTTTCCACAACCCACGGCAGTCCCCACCACGCACCACCACTCCGCTTTGGTTGTTGTCTGCTCCCACACTCCGACTGCGGAGAAGGTTGACGATGCACCCGTTTGCCTACAACCTGCCACGGTTGTGCGCCCAGCATGGCTGCCTGCTCCCACACTCTTGTTGTGAGAGCTCCTCCACCCATGCGCAGTCGACCCTGCCAGACGCATGCTGACTCCCAGAGACACACGGAACACTCCGTTGCCGTGCGTGAGCTACCACAAGCTGCCGTGTTTTGACACGGTGTGTCAGCCTCCGCAACCCACTGTGGTTACCGCCACTCACCCGCAGCAGACTAGTCAGTCAGGAGTTGAGGCTTCCCCACACAGCTTTGGTTGTTGCCAGCTCACAGACTGTCAAGCAGTTACATGACGTTGCCTTCTGGTCTGCTACTAATGCACCAGTGCTGTATGTCCTCACGCACCTGTTGTGGTTGACAGTTCAGTTTTTGACAGTTCACAGACTGTCAAGCAGTTACATAACGTTGCCTTCTGGTCTGCTGCTTTTGCACCAGTGAGACCCTCACTGAGATAACCTAGCTTTTCTCTGACATGGTTCCTGTAGATGAGAAAGTGCTGTTCTCCCTCCTTCTGATATTCCTTTGAGGACTCTGTCATTTGGAGAGGAGCCTTAAGCTGCTTAACCTCCTATGGACTTTAATCAAAGCATAACAAGGCTTCCAGGGATGGTAAATGGTTCCGCTTCAGTCGCTAACCCCGGCTGTTGCCACACCTGCTCCCATAGACCCTAATGGGCTTTGTTGCAAGACATGCAGTCCAAGCTTGTGTCCTTGTTAGAGGATTTTTTTTTACGGAGAAGAACCTTCTAGCCAACAACCTTCCTACCGGTTGGTTGTACGCCCTGTTGACGCTGAGGTATCCTACTCACGTCCGCCAGTTGAGATGGTTCCTCCACCGGTCCGACCCAGTGTGGGTTGCCAGTCGCACGTTGACGTTAAGCGACTCTCGGAGGTGGTTGTGGACGTTCAGTGTGTCACTAGGAAGACGTTCAACAACCAGCAGAGATGACTTGTTGTGACGCAGTGCGGCAACCTCAGCAACCCTGTAGGGGGTTGACTGCACAACCCAGACAGTCTACACAGTTTCGGGTTGACGCTGTACTTCCTCGCGTCCCCATGGTTGACAGTTCACAGACTGTGCAGCAGTACCATGATCTTGTGTCCGGCTCCGTCACGCATCCACCAGTGCGACCGGATTCAGCGAGTCAGACGTTGCCCACTCCGTTGCCGTTTCCTCATCAGTTTCGGATGAGGAACCCTCTGATGAGGATATTGCTGAACAAGACGATCAACCCCCAGCCCTGCTATCCATCCAGAAGATGCTGAAGAAGGAACACTGCCCTGTCAGGCTGTGGATGAGTCTGGTTAGGAAACTGTCATCCGTGGTTCAATTTGTGTCACTTGGAAGACTACACCTCCGTCCTCTTCTGTATCATCTAGCTTTTCACTGGAAAAGGACTAGACGCTAGAAGCGGTCTCGATCCCGGTTTCCGGAAAGATAAAGTCTGGTCTGACTTGGTGAAAGGACTTTATCAACCTTTGAAAGGGTCTTCCCCTGACTGTTCAGACTCCCAACCACGTTCTCTTCTCGGACGCATCGGACGTAGGCTGGGGTGCGACATTAGGCGGTAGGGAATGCTCGGGATTATGGAACTCGAGTCAAAGGACAATGCATTTCAACTGCAAGAAGCTTCTGGCAGTACGTCTGACCTGGAAAAGCTTCAGGTCTCTCCTTCAAGGCAAAGTGGTGGAGGTGAACACGGTCAACACCCTGCTTTGACGTACATCTCCAAGCAAGGAGGGACCTACTCTCTGACATGGTACGAGTTCGCAAGAGACCTCCTCTCCTGTTCAACAGGTCTAGACTTTTCACTAGTAACGAGGTTCATCCAAGGCAACTTGAATGTCATAGCAGATTGTCTCAGTAGGAAGGGACAAATAATTCCAACATATTGGACCCTCCACAAGGATGTATGCAAGAGACTTTGGGCCACCTGGGGCCAGCCAACCATAGATCTCTTCGCAACCTCGATGACCTAGAGGCTCCCAATACTTTGCTCACCTATCCCGGACCCAGCAGTAGTTCATATAGATGCCTTTCTACTAGATTGGTCACATCTAGATCTATATGCATTCCCTCCGTTCTAGATTGTCAACAAGGTACTGCAGAAGTTCGCCTCTCACGAAGGGACAAAGTTGACGCTAGTTGCTTCCCTCTGGCCCGCGAGACCTTAACTCACCGAGGTACTTCGATGGCTAGTAGACGTTCCCAGAACACTTCCCCTAAGGGTGGACCTGCTACGTCTGCCACGCGTAAAGAAGGTACTCCAAGGCCTCCACGCTCTTCGTCTGACTGCCTTCAGAATATCGAAAGACTCTCGAGAACTAGAGATTTTTCGAAGGAGGCAACCAGAGCGATTGCTAGAGCAAGGAGAACATCCACCCTTAGAGTCTACCAATCGAAGTGGGAAGTCTTCCGAAACTGGTGCAAGTCAGTATCCGTATCCTCGACCAGTACCTCTGTAACTCAAATAGCTGACTTCCTCTTATATCTGAGGAAAGAACGATCTCTTTCAGCTCCCACTATCAAGGGTTACAGAAGCATGTTGGCATCAGTCTTCCGTCACAGAGGCTTAGATCTTTCCAACAATAAGATCTACAGGACCTCCTTAAGTCTTTTGAGACCACGAAGGAGCGTCGTTTGGTTACACCTGGTTGGAATTTAGACGTGGTTCTAATATTCCTTATGTCAGACAGGTTCGAACCACTTCAATCAGCCTCCCTGAAAGATCTCACCTTTAAGACTCTTTTCCTGATATGCTTAACCACAGCTAAAAGAGTCAGTGAGATTCATGCCTTCCGCAGGAACATCGGATTCTCATCCGAAACGGCTACATGTTCTACAACTTGGTTTTCTAGCCAAACACGAGCTGCCTTCTCGGCCTTGACCAATATCGTTCGATATTCCAAACTTATCGTATGGTTGGAAATGAACTAGAAAGAGTATTATGTCCTGTAAGAGCTCCTAAGTTCTATTTTAAAAACCTTTACGAGGCCCGTCTGAAGCTTTATGGTGTTCAGTTAAGAATCCATCTTTGCCTATGTCAGAGAATTCTTTATCCTATTTTATCAGACTGTTAATACGAGAAGCTCATTCCCTTCTGAATGAGGAAGACCAAGCTTGGCTGAAGGTAAGGACACACGAAGTTAGAGCTGTCACAACTTCCGTGGCCTTTGAACAAAATAGATCTCTGCAAAGTATATTCGACGCAACCTATTGGAAAAGCAAATCAGTGTTCGCGTCTTTTATCTTAAGAATGTCCAGTCTCTTTACGAGAACTGCTACACTCTGGGACCATTCGTAGCAACGAGTGCAGTAGTGGTGGGGGCTCCACCACTACAATTCCCTAATTCCAGAACCTTTTTAATCTTTCTCTTGAAATATTTTTGGGTTGTCCGGAAGGCTAAGAAGCCTTTCGCATCCTACTTGATTTGGCGGGTGGTCAAAATCATTTCTTGAGAAGTGCCTAGATTAGAGGTTTTGATGAGGACCTTTAGTATGGGTTGCAACCCTTCATATTTCAGCTCCTAGGAGTCGCTCAGCATCCTATGAGGATCGCGAGGCTCAGTAAGGAAGACGTACTTAAAAGGGCAGAGTAATTGTTCAAGTCGTCTTCCTTACCAGGTACTTATTTATTTTATGCTTGTTATTTTGAATAACTGCTAAAATGAAATACGGAATACTTAGCTCATAATAATGTCAACATGTAATGCTGGTCTCTACCCACCCCCCTGGGTGTGAATCAGCTATATGATCATCGGGTAAGTTTAATATTGAAAAATGTTATTTTCCTTAGTAAAATAAATTTTTGAATATACTTACCCGATGATCATAAATTAAAGGACCCACCCTTCCTCCCCAATAGAGACCCAGTGGACAGAGGAGAAAATTGGTTCTTTGTTGACATCGAGTACTTGAGTACCTTTGACAGATGGCGCTGTTGATGTACACCCCCACCTGTATAGCGATTGCTGGCGTATTCCGCCCGTAGGTTTTTTCTGTCGAGCAACAGAGTTGCAGCTATATGATCATCGGGTAAGTATATTCAAAAATTTATTTTACTAAGGAAAATAACATTTTACTTTGGAAATACGAATATTTTTGGAGTGTTACAATTTAGTTTAATAATTCTAAAAAGAAAAAATAGTTTTCCTAGTAATGAAAATTTTGAAATTAAACTTTTAGAGATTTTTTTAGCATTTTAAACAACAATAACAGTACTTCCGGGTAATAAAAATTTGGAAATATGACAAAATGTTATTTTCCTTAGTAAAATAAATTTTTGAATATACTTACCCGATGATCATATAGCTGTCAGCTCTGCTGCCCGACAGAAAAACCTACGGGCGGAATACGCCAGCGATCGCTATACAGGCGGGGGTGTACATCAACAGAGCCATCTGTCAAGTAGGTACTCAAGTACTCGATGTCAACAAAGAACCAATTTTCTCCTCTGTCCACTGGGTCTCTATTGGGGAGGATGGGTGGGTCCTTTAATTTATGATCATCGGGTAAGTATATTCAAAAAAGGGATTTTGACGTAGGAAAAATCTATTTCTGGGCGAAGGACCTGTGCCGCCCAGTGAATAAGCTCCATTTAGCACTTATTCTTAGGTAATTTACTGCTAAATATACCAGAGAAAAAATGTAAAGGAGTGCTAGGTTAACTAGCTCGCTCACCTATTGGTGTCGGTATAAAATTGGGCGTATATTCCAGAGGTCCCGCACTATTTAGATTAATCCACGACAGAGAACCCCAATAGAGGAGAGCCGTTCAACCTCACTCGGTACTACTACAATGCATCCGCTCAGAACCCAACTCCTTAGCACCCAAAGTTTGGGGACTCCAAGGGAGAGGAGCTGGGAGGGTTCACTGGGCGGCACAGGTCCTTCGCCCAGAAATAGATTTTTCCTACGTCAAAATCCCTTTTCTGGGCTCGAACCTGTGCCGCCCAGTGAATCTACACAAGAGAAAAATGTCACCAAACTTGCAAAATAAAGGAAAAAACATAAGCGTAAGAGAAATACAGGATGCTTTAATCAGAGATGAGTACCAAAAAACAATTATAAGGGTATCTTAAATATGAACATAAATCCAATAAGGTAGGTATAATAATGCCGTGAGTGATAATATATACAGATACTCAGGAGCATAAAATTTACAAATATAACGACAGTATTCAGGTGCGAGACCAACGAATACAATAGGGTATAAATGAGGCAGGTAAGAGGGAGAGATAAAGAGTCAAGGCATTAACCTGAGTTACTCGTGAGTAACTACGCTCCCTGCGGCTACTGTAGAAAATTTTAGGGCTTCCAAATGTTTAAGGTAGTGTTTCTTGAACACTGACGGTGATTTCCACCCTGTATACCTGGAAAGGTCTGTAAAATTCATGTGGTGAAAGAAGTTCACCGAGGTGGCAACCGCCCTGATATCATGTGCAAGAGGAAAAGAGTCAGGGTTAGCTTGTTTAATAAAATACAAAATTTGTTGCCTGATCCCTTTAATAGTAATGGTACCGCCTTGTTCTCTAACGAATAGAGGCCCCGAGGAGTTAGAGGAGGTCCGGGATAGATAAGACCTAAGAGTAGTGACAGGGCACAGCGACGGATCTTGCGTGAGGGGAACAATTTTCCAGGAGGTCCATCTGTTTTGAGGGTCTTCATTCTTAGCCAAAAAGAATTTGTTAGGAGAAAGAAGGACCTCTCCTGAAGGCAGAAAGTCAATATGACCCGGGTCTCTCGACAAGGCTGCCAATTCAGAAATTCTTGCCCCGGAAGCCAAGCTCACTAGAAAAAGTGTTTTCCTGAGAAGGGGCATGTAATCACAAGAACTGTTAATGGTATCAGAAGCCAATTTGAGTACGTCATTAAGGAACCAGGTCACCGGGGTAGGACGAGTAACCGGTTTCAGTCTGGCACAAGCTTTCGGAATTGAAGCTAACAAAGAGTCGGTTAAGTCTATGTTAAAACCCACTAGGAAGATCTTTTTCAGAGCCGATTTAATAGTGGTGATAGTATTGGCTGCCAGACCTGATTCTAATAAAGATCTAAAGAAAGTGACTGTAAGGTTTAAGTTCATACAGTTCACGTCTAAGTCTATTAAAAATTTTGCCAACTTTTTAACTGCAGAGTCATACTGACGGATGGTGGAATCCCGTTTATCCGATTCTAGGAACAAGGTGTTTTGAGGATCAATATTGGCACCATGCATAGCCGCAAACTTCATAAAGTCCATAAAGTTAGGGCGCTCTGAATGTTTGAGAAAGCGTACACAACGCGTGTTTGTACTATCTGAGACAGAACCGGATTGGGTATCGGGTGAGGGTATAATCTCAACTCCCGCAGGAGAGGATACCAGTTGCTCTTGGGCCAGTTGGGTGCGACCAAGGCTACTTGTCCCTTGAAGGATCTCAGTTTGTCTAGAACTTTCAGCAAAAGATTCACCGGGGGAAAGAGATAAATCTTTTCCCAGTTGTCCCAATTCTGTGACATGGCGTCTGTGGCGTAAGCCTGAGGGTCTAGATTGGGAGCCACATATACTCTCAATTTGTGGTTGGATTCCGTGGCGAAGAGGTCCACTTGGAGACCGGGAACCTGAGAGAGAATCCACCGAAATGACTTTAGATCGAGTGACCATTCCGATTCTAGAGGGGAGGTCCGGGACAGGGCGTCTGCCACTACATTCCGGACTCCCGCCAGGTGGACAGCTGAAAGATGCCAACGGTTCGAGGCTGCTAAGGAGAATATGGCTACTAGAACATGGTTCAGAGGCCCTGACTTTGACCCGCCTCTGTTGAGGCAGCGGACCACCACTTCGCTGTCGAGGACCAGACGAAGGTGTTGTTTCTTGGGAAGAGCGAGACGTTTCAGGGTTAGAAGAACTGCCATGGCCTCTAGCACATTGATGTGAAAATGGCGGAACAAGGGAGTCCAAAGACCTTGAACTTTCTTGAGCTGAGAATAGCCGCCCCAACCTGATAGGGATGCGTCTGTGTGAATGATTAATTCCGGGGGCGGAAATCGAAGGGGAACTGACTTTGACCGACTGTTTGCTCTTGTCCAAGGAAGAAGTCTTTCCCGTAGAATGGGAGGAAGGCGGACTTTCCTGTCCCGGAGCTTCCGGTTCGCCCTCGAACGCCAGACACGATTGATATCTTTCAATTTTGCCTTCAGAAGAAGATCCGTCACTGAGGCAAACTGAAGGGACCCCAGAATCTTCTCTTGAAGCCGTCTGGAACTTACTTTGTCTTTGAGAAAGCGTTTGGTGTTCCTTGCAATCTCTAACCTCTTGGGTCTGGGAAGACACAGAGTATGAGATATAAGATCCCATTGCAGGCCGAGCCATTGGAACTTCGATTTTGGAAGAAGACGGGACTTCTTGAAGTTGATCTGGAAGCCTAGAGATTGAAGATAATGGATGACTTTGTGAGTGGCTTTTAGGCAATTTTGGGAGGTGTCTGACCAAATGAGCCAGTCGTCCAGATAGGCTACTACTTGAATCCCTTGATTCCTGAGTTCCTGAACAGCGACTTCTGCTAGCTTTGTGAAGATCCTTGGGGCAATGTTGAGCCCGAAAGGCATCACCTTGAAGGAGTAACTTTTGTCCCCTAAGCGAAAGCCTAGGTACGGACGGAAGTGTCTCGCTATCGGGACGTGATAGTAGGCGTCTGTAAGATCGATAGAGGTGGTGACGGCCCCACGGGGAAGTAAGGTTCGCACCTGCGAGACGGTAAGCATTCGAAACTTGTCGCATTGAATGGACAAGTTGAGAAGGGATAGATCTAGAATCACTCTTCTCTTGTCTGAATCCTTCTTCGGGACACTGAACAGCCGACCTTGAAACTTCAGATGTTTCGTTTCTTGTATGGCATTCTTTTGTAAAAGATCCTGGACAAATTCGACCAGGTCCGGAGTGGAATGTTGACGAAATTTGTTCGGAGGAGGAGGTCCTTGAATCCAACTCCACCCTAGTCCCTTGGAGATGATACTGAACGCCCAGGGACTGAACCTCCATTTGTTGCGGAAGGCATAGAGCCTCCCCCCTACCTGCTGCACCTCAGTATTGATTTGAGGAGTTGCCTCCACGTCCGCCTCGGAAGTTCTTTCCTCTGCGAAAGGCTCTTCCCCTGCCTTTGTTCTGGTTAGAGCCACGATGGTAGCCTCTACCTCTACCATAACTCTGGGAAGAGCTATGAGCCTCGAAGGACTGGTTAAAGGCAGGGGAAGTGGCGGAGGCACCAGAAAGCTGGCTCTTAAGTAGCAGAACGGTGACATAGTCATCTGAAGGAGCCCGAGAGGTGGAAGGCTGTGCAGGGGCAACAGAAGATGGAGGAAGAGGCAGCCGGAAGTTGGATGAAGCACTCTGTTGTTGCCTGAACTGGGTGGAGGTATATGGTCTAAGCTTCTTCCTACCCCGGGCTTGATAATTTGCGGGGTCATACTTGCGTTTAGGGGTCAAACCCCAACGGGCTTTAAGGCTCTGATTAACCCTAGTGGCCTCCGCCAAGACTTCCTCTACGAGATCCTCGGGGAAAAGATTTGAACCCCAACAGGAGGACCGGATGAGTTTATTAGGTTCATGCCTAATCGTCGCCTCAGCTAGAACATGCTTGCGACATCTGCGTTTAGCAGTAGCGAAGTCATACAAGTCATAATATAACGACTGTAACGTAGCCTTGTTGAGAGACTTAAAAATACTCTCCGTATCGTAAGTCAAGGCTATCGACTCCGTGGATGTGGCCAGGTTTAGAGTACGGCCCACACGTAGGCGGGAATCATATTCCTGTTTAATGAGAGATTCCGGGAGATGGGGAAGCTTCTCACTAAACAAGACTGAGGCACAGTCTGCTGCAAGCTTGCCGGAGGTAAAGGTGGTATGGACGTTGTCCCAACAATCAATACCTGAGGGAAGAAGGAGGGAGATTGGATCCACCTCTCGGATGGGAGGCAAGGGCTTCTCCTCCAGAGCATATTGAAAGGCAAGCTCTGCCACCTTATTGACGCATGGAGTCAAGGTGGTCTTGTCCATTAAGAACATCGTAAAGGAGCTTTTATGAGGCGTCAGCATGGTGTTAGTGCAGCCGATGTCATTCAAAAATCTGGCCCAAACAGATTGGGCTTGCTCCTTCGGGAAGATGACCGTCTCTTTGGGGACCTTGTCTAATCGGACTAAAGCTTCCTCGGTAAATCTGGCATAACCATGAAATGGAAATGCCAGACCCGGAAGAAAGAATTCAAAGTCCTCTAGAGGACGAGTGCCAAGGCCCTCCAGAGTCAACATTCCGTCTGAGAACGGGGAATGAAGAGCCATCCGCCAGGGGTTGTTCTTGGCAAACGGCGGGAGCTTAGAGGCATCCGGTATGAGAGAGCTTTGGACTCTCTCCGGAGCTCCTTGCTCTAAAGCCCCAATTCTCTGACCGAAGTTAGAGAACATCGTGTCCATCCTCAACTGCATCTCCGAAACCAACTTTGCCTGCATCTCCGACACAATGCGAAGCATAGCTGATTCGGAAAGGCCCGGGCTAGCAGCAGGAGGGGCGGAAGGAACTCCCGGGTCGTGAGACTTAGAGGAGGAACCAGAGGTCTTTGAAGACGGGTTCGTACCATGTTTAGAGCCATGAGAAGTCTTGTGAGGCTTGCGAGCTTTGGGTAAGGTCCTTGAAGTAGACTTATCCTTAGGGGGAACCGGGTATGAACGTTGAGACGAATCACGGTCCCCAGAAAATCCAAGAAAGGAAGAGCGATCAGAAGAAGAAGAAAGAGCGGGGCTGAGGATAGGAATCTCAGCGCCGGACACACCTGCCTCACTTACCACCCTACCTGTATCCGGCTCGTCTAGCAACATTGGTTCGACGTCCAGGTTCATGGAGGCAACATTGTCCTCCAGACCTCCGGGGGCGTCCGATGGATCTTGCTCTGGGTCGATGAGACCCGTTATAGTGGCATCAATGTGGGCAATGATGGGAGCTGCCACATGCCTAGCCACAGCAGCTGAAGACTTGGCGTTGGGGTAAACCATGGTGCAGTAGTCCTCAGATAGGACGTACGGCCGCTTAGACTTTACATTCCGGGCAAACCCACCAATCCACACCTTCAGTGTGGCCCGAGCCGCAGACTTTTTCTCCGGGGATGCCTGAAATAATAGGGGGAATTATAAAAGGGAGACTCCCAATGGTCCTTCAAGACCATAGATATCTTACTAATAGTAAATAAAATAAGAAGGCAATATAGCCAACGGGACTCACCGAGTCAGATCCAAGGGTAGTGATGAGGTCGAAGCAAATCACACAGTTATCCGGGTGCCATACCACAACGTCTTCCAGTTGAACCCCACAAGGGGCGTGAGATCGGCAGACGGAGTGGCCACAAGGCTGGTGCAGAACAGCTGCACAGGCCGGCGTCAGACAATGCACCATCTGTAAAAAGAATAGTATATGAGAAACTGTAATTCTCTTAATTAGGGGCGGGTCTGGAGGACCCGGGCCTAACATAGGTCTAACACAAGATTAGAGCTTAACTGTACTATTCTTTAAGTGGCCTAACATAGGTCTAACACAAGAATAGAGCTTAACTGTACTATTCTTTTAAGTAGGGGCGGGTCCGGAGGACCCGGGCCTAACATAGGTCTAACACAAGATTAGAGCTTAACTGTACTATTCTTTAAGTAGGGGCGGGTCCGGAGGACCCGGGCCTAACATAGGTCTAACACAAGATTAGAGCTTAACTGTACTATTCTTTAAGTAGGGGCGGGTCCGGAGGACCCGGGCCTAACATAGGTCTAACACAAGATTAGAGCTTAACTGTAAAAAATAAAAATAATTTTTTTTTTTTTTTTTTTTTTTTTTAATTAGGGGCGGGTCCGGAGGACCCGGGCCTAACATAGGTCTAACGCAAGGTTAGAGCTTAACTGTAATATTCTTACATAGGGGCGGGACCGGGGGTCCCGGGCCTAAACATAAGTCTAACTTGAAACTAAAGTATAGCCATCCATTCCGGTCAAGCCGGGAGCATAAAAAAGGATGCAATAACAAGGAATTAAGACACATAGTGTCTGATTTCCCGGGGTGGGGTAGACCCCGGGCCGGGAAATAAAGGTATATTCAATACCAATTCCTTTAGAGACTCCGGGGTAGTGAACTGTCATATATAATCATCATAGGAAATGTTATAAAATAATAGGGGGGCGGAACTGTAACTAAGAACTGCCAATCAAACCCGGAGGGTTTCGTATAACATAAGCCAGAATGAAAAGTGAATATAAAATAGGGTGCACCGGGATCCAACTCTGTTGACCGGTGGCCAACCAGACTAGACAGAGACTAAACCGCCGGGCCACCCGGAGGACAAAGTCCATAAACACTTAACTACCCCCTCTAAAAGGAGGGAAGGCAACGGTCCCTTAGTGGAGGGGGGAGAAGCCTAGCCTCCCACCTAGCTAGAGGGGGAGCGTGGGGGAGGATCACGTGATACGAGGCAGCAGGACTACCAACTGACGATCCCCAACCAGACAGATCAAACGGAGTAATGGCACAAATATTCATTATAAAAATAATAATAGCGTTAAATATATGAATAAACACATAGAAAATTTTTGGGCAAGGCATGCAACATAAATAATTAAATCACAAAAGACACACCTGATGGCTAAAATAACATTGCCGCCTTAGCACGGTCGGCAGCCATAGCGATACGTAAATGATATCGGCCCAAAAATTGAACCACGAGGATTCTAAACGCTAAATAATGAATATTCACAATAACAAATAATATTTGATAATAAAAATAATACACATAGTAACACCGCAAGTGAAAATTAAAAGCTCTCAAAAACAGGAGTACCAACTGTAGTGAAATCAAGCAAGATCGGTATGAACGAAGAGAATAAACTCCTATAATATAAATATTAAACGATCTAGGTTGCTCAAAACACAGTAAAACCCAGCTTGGTGCTTAACTTAGACGGTGTCTCCTGGGAAACCGACGAAGAAGCCATAATTCACTAGAAAATATCCAAAAATCGAGAGCACTAGAAAAATGCGGGTTACTTTGCACGATGTGCTAAAAGGAGTTGGGTTCTGAGCGGATGCATTGTAGTAGTACCGAGTGAGGTTGAACGGCTCTCCTCTATTGGGGTTCTCTGTCGTGGATTAATCTAAATAGTGCGGGACCTCTGGAATATACGCCCAATTTTATACCGACACCAATAGGTGAGCGAGCTAGTTAACCTAGCACTCCTTTACATTTTTTCTCTGGTATATTTAGCAGTAAATTACCTAAGAATAAGTGCTAAATGGAGCTTATTCACTGGGCGGCACAGGTTCGAGCCCAGAAATTTATTTTACTAAGGAAAATAACATTTTTCAATATTAAACTTACCCGATGATCATATAGCTGATTCACACCCAGGGGGGTGGGTAGAGACCAGCATTACATGTTGACATTATTATGAGCTAAGTATTCCGTATTTTATTTTAGCAATTATTCAAAATAACAAACATAAAATAAATAAGTACCTGGTAAGGAAGTCGACTTGAACAATTACTCTGCCTTTTTAAGTACGTCTTCCTTACTGAGCCTCGCGATCCTCATAGGATGCTGAGCGACTCCTAGGAGCTGAAGTATGAAGGGTTGCAACCCATACTAAAGGTCCTCATCAAAAACCTCTAATCTAGGCGCTTCTCAAGAAATGACTTTGACCACCCGCCAAATCAAGTAGGATGCGAAAGGCTTCTTAGCCTTCCGGACAACCCAAAACAATAATAAAACATTTCAAGAGAAAGATTAAAAAGGTTCTGGAATTAGGGAATTGTAGTGGTGGAGCCCTCACCACTACTGCACTCGTTGCTACGAATGGTCCCAGAGTGTAGCAGGTCTCGTAAAGAGACTGGACATTCTTAAGATAAAAGACGCGAACACTGATTTGCTTTTCCAATAGGTTGCGTCGAATATACTTTGCAGAGATCTATTTTGTTTAAAGGCCACGGAAGTTGCGACAGCTCTAACTTCGTGTGTCCTTACCTTCAGCAAAGCTGGGTCTTCCTCATTCAGATGGGAATGAGCTTCTCGTATTAACAGTCTGATAAAATAGGATAAAGAATTCTCTGACAAAGGCAAAGATGGATTCTTAACTGAACACCATAAAGCTTCAGACGGGCCTCGTAAAGGTTTTTAAAAAGAACTTAAGAGCTCTTACAGGACATAATACTCTTTCTAGTTCATTTCAAACCATGCGATAAGTTTGGAATATCGAACGATATTGGTCAAGGCCGAGAAGGCAGCTCGTGTTTGGCTAGAAAACCAAGTTGTAGAACATGTAGCCGTTTCGGATGAGAATCCGATGTTCTTGCTGAAGGCATGAATCTCACTGACTCTTTTAGCTGTGGTTAAGCATATCAGGAAAAGAGTCTTAAAGGTGAGATCTTTCAGGGAGGCTGATTGAAGCGGTTCGAACCTGTCTGACATAAGGAATGTTAGTACCACGTCTAAATTCCAACCAGGTGTAACCAAACGACGCTCCTTCGTGGTCTCAAAAGACTTAAGGAGGTCTTGTAGATCTTTATTGTTGGAAAGATCTAAGCCTCTGTGACGGAAGACTGATGCCAACATGCTTCTGTAACCCTTGATAGTGGGAGCTGAAAGAGATCGTTCTTTCCTCAGATATAAGAGAAAGTCAGCTATTTGAGTTACAGAGGTACTGGTCGAGGATACGGATACTGACTTGCACCAGTTTCGGAAGATTTACCACTTCGATTGGTAGATTCTAAGGGTGGATGTTCTCCTTGCTCTAGCAAACGCTCTGGTTGCCTCCTTCGAAAAGCCTCTAGCTCTCGAAAGTCTTTCGATAATCTGAAGGCAGTCAGACGAAGAGCGTGGAGGCCTTGGTGTACCTTCTTTACGCGTGGCTGACGTAGAAGGTCCACCCTTAGGGGAAGTGTTCTGGGAACGTCTACTAGCCATCGAAGTACCTCGGTGAGTTATTCTCTCGCGGGCCAGAGGGAAGCAACTAGCGTCAACCTTGTCCCTTCGTGAGAGGCGAACTTTTGCAGTACCTTGTTGACAATCTTGAACGGAGGGAATGCATATAGATCTAGATGTGACCAATCTAGTAGAAAGGCATCTATATGAACTACTGCTGGGTCCGGGATAGGTGAGCAAAGTATTGGGAGCCTCTTGGTCATCGAGGTTGCGAAGAGATCTATGGTTGGCTGGCCCCAGGTGGCCCAAAGTCTCTTGCATACATCCTTGTGGAGGGTCCAATCTGTTGGAGTTATTTGTCCCTTCCTACTGAGACAATCTGCTATGACATTCAAGTTGCCTTGGATGAACCTCGTTACTAGTGAAAAGTCTAGACCTGTTGACCAGGTGAGGAGGTCCCTTGCGATCTCGTACCATGTCAGAGAGTAGGTCCCTCCTTGCTTGGAGATGTACGTCAAAGCCGGGTGTTGTCCGAGTTCACCTCCACCACTTTGCCTTGAAGGAGAGACCTGAAGCTTTTCCAGGTCAGACGTACTGCCAGTAGCTTCTTGCAGTTGAAATGCATTATCCTTTGACTTGAGTTCCATAATCCCGAGCATTCCCTACCGCCTAATGTCGCACCCCAGCCTACGTCCGATGCGTCCGAGAGGAGAACGTGGTTGGGAGTCTGAACAGTCAGGGGAAGACCCTTTCTAAGGTTGATAAAGTCCTTTCACCAAGTCAGACCAGACTTTATCTTTCCGGAAACCGGGATCGAGACCGCTTCTAGCGTCTTGTCCTTTTTCCAGTGAAAAGCTAGATGATACAGAAGAGGACGGAGGTGTAGTCTTCCAAGTGACACAAAAGAACCACGGATGACAGTGTCCTTACCAGACTCATCCACAGCCTGACAGGGCAGCGTTCCTTCTTCAGCCTCTTCTGGATGGATAGCAGGGCTGGGGGTTGATCGTCTAGTTCAGCAACGTCCTCATCAGAGGGTTCCTTATCCGAAACTGATGAGGAAACGGCAACGGAGTGGGCAACGTCTGACTCGCTGAATCCGGTCGCACTGGTGGATGCGTGACGGAGCCGGATGCAATATCATGGTACTGCTGCACAGTCTGTGAACTGTCAACCATGGGGACGCGAGGAAGTACAGCGTCAACCCGAAACTGTCTAGACTGTCTGGGTTGTGCAGTCAACACCCTACCGGGTTGCTGAGGTTGACGCACTGCGTCACAACAAGTCACCTCTGCTGGTTGTTGAACGTCTTCCTAGTGACACACTTCAACAACCACCTCCGAGCGTCGCTTAACGTTAACGTGCGACTGGCAACCCACACTGGGTCGCATCCGTGGAGGAACCACCTCAACTGGCGGACGCGAGTAGGATACCTCAGTGTCAACAGGGCGCACAACCAACCGGTAGGAAGGTTGTTGGCCAGAAGGTTCTTCTCCGTAAAAAGTCCTTTATCAAGGACACAAGCTTGGACTGCATGTCTTGCAGCAAAGCCCATTAGGGTCTACGGGAGCAGGTGTGGCAACAGACGGGGTTAGCGACTGAAGCGGAACCATTTACCATCCCTGGAAGCCTTGCTATGCTTTAATTAAAGTCCATAGGAGGCTAAGCAGCTTAAGGCTCCTCTCCAAATGACAGAGTCCTCAAAGGAATATCGGTAGGAGGGAGAACAGCACTTTCTCATCCACAGGAACCTTGTCCGAGAAAAGCTAGGTTATCTCAGTGAGGGTCTCACTGGTGCATAAGCAGCAGACCAGAAGGCAACGTTATGTAACTGCTTGACAGTCTGTGAACTGTCAAAAAACTGAACTGTCAACCACAACAGGTGCGTGAGGACATACAGCACTGGTGCATTAGTAGCAGACCAGAAGGCAACGTCATGTAACTGCTTGACAGTCTGTGAGCTGGCAACAACCAAAGCTGTGTGGGGAAGCCTCAACTCCTGACTGACTAGTCTGCTGCGGGTGAGTGGCGGTAACCACAGTGGGTTGCGGAGGCTGACGCACCGTGTCAAAACACGGCAGCTTAACTCCACCCTCCTGTTGTTGTGGTAGCTCACGCACGGCAACGGAGTGCTCCGTGCGTCTGTGGGAGTCAGCATGCGTCTGGCAGGGTCGACTGCGCATGGGTGGAGGAGCTCTCACAGCCGGAGTGTGGGAGCAGGCAGCCTCAGCGTCTGCTGGGCGCACAACCGTGGCAGGTTGTAGGCTAACGGGTGCAGCGCCAACCTCTCCGCAGCCGGAGTGTGGGAGCAGGCAGCCTCAGCGTGAGCTGGGCGCACAACCGTGGCAGGTTGTAGGCAAACGGGTGCAACGCCAACCTCTCCGCAGCCGGAGTGTGGGAGCAAGCAGCCTCAGCGTGAGCTGGGCGCACAACAGTGGCAGGTTGTAGGCTAACGGGTGCAGCGTTAACCTTCTCCGCACGAAACTCCTGCATAACCGCAGCTAACTGAGTCTGCATAGACTGCAGTAAAGACCACTCAGGGTCTACAAAAGCGGCAACAGACGGAGCTACTGTCCATTGTGACTGAGGGTCTAAAACAACGGGTGCGGCAACAGACGGAGTTACTGCCTGTTGCGGTACCACCTTGCCTCTCTTGGGAGGTGTGCAGTCGTCGGATGACTGCAGCGAGTCCGAACTGACCCAGTGGCTACACCTGGGCCGTTGGACTTGCGCGGAAGGGACCGACTTGCACTTAATAAGCTGCGAGACCTTGGTCCAAGGTTTCTTACGAGAAACCTCTTCCGCAGACGAGAAGTAAATGGGCTCTCTCGTCTTTGTGTGGGTGGGGCGATCTTGGGTAGATACGCCCGAAACCACGGAGGGAAAAACGTCTGTTCGCTGATCAAGGCCTGAGGAACCCATAAGTCGTTCGACATTACTTCTCCCCTGGGCTTGGGAGCTTGCAAGAGGTCCCGGACTAGGTGAACGACAGGCACGAACAGACGAACCCTCGGACGCAACACTGTAACACTTTGCGCATATCACTTTATCACTTTGATTTTCTGTTTTGCACTTATTTCACTGAAATCGAAACTTTTACTGATTTCTACCTGAAACACGCAATCCTACCCTTCATTAAAAGGTAGTAATTGCGAAAACAGTCGTATAATGCAACAGAAAACATATATAAAGATAAAGAATTCAGTGGCTGGGAAAGAGACTAAACACTAGATCAACTACGTTTACAATCTCTCACCGCACATAGCCTGGGAACAAGAATAAAACCCTAGAAACGTTTTACCTTCTTCCCCTACAGCGACTAGGGAGGAGAGTAAAACGAGAACAACGTTACCCGCTTGAACGAAACGTTTTATCTCCTCTCTCTCCCTCCGTCTCTATCTCTCTCTTTCTCTCTAGATTTCGCACCTGAGAGAAGAGCCCAATTATATATCGTCAAAACATGTGATTTGCTAAAGGAAAAAACTGAAAGGTTTTCCAAATAAAAAGTTCCTTTAATTTAGAATTTAAACCATTTAAGCTAAGAAAGAATGAACGAAACGCTAGAATAGGTTTACTCTTACTGCAAAGTGAAACCGTGATACACTCTCTCTCTATCGTAACGATAGAGCGCAAGTTGAACGTCCTGAACGTCAACAACTGCGTAGACTAAAAAACTAAACGTTAGTTCATCTTTGAAAACAGTACGAGACTATCAAAGAAATTCTTTCATAAAACATTAAATTTAAAAAGTTTTAAATTCTTTAAAGGTTAAATACGATATAACGGGCTCAACGTTGATTAACTTCGGTTCCAAGTTAGGACCGCCTACTAAAAGGAAAGGTCGCAAATAAACAAAACAAAAATTTATTTTTATATGTTTATAATAAAAGGAAAGTTAATCGAAGAGGCCTAATAAAGGCGGAGAGATATAAAATATAAAGATCTATAACGTGTTAAGCAAAATTACTAAAAACCTAAACACACTTCCGTCTAAGGGAAGGGTCGGCCATTTAAAAGAGAAAGAGAGTCCATACTCTCTTTGTCACCAAAATAAAATCTATCCAAAACGAGTTCAAGTTTTGAAATGAAGATAAAACCCCTGCATAGCGAAAGCTCAAAACTGGAATAGTGTACTTCACCAAATAGTTGTGAAAACAAATCCAGTTAGTAACAGCGTATTTAGTAGGTCTTGCCAGTGGCACGACAGAGAGAAAATTGGTTCTTTGTTGACATCGAGTACTTGAGTACCTACTTGACAGATGGCGCTGTTGATGTACACCCCCACCTGTATAGCGATCGCTGGCGTATTCCGCCCGTAGGTTTTTCTGTCGGGCAGCAGAGCTGACAGCTATATGATCATCGGGTAAGTTTAATATTGAAAATTCGAAGATAATTTGTATTTTTCCTAACCATACAAACCTTAGCTATTTACACAGGGTTTACCTTTTAGCGCAGCTGAAATGGCGAGCCATTAGAATTTAACGAGGGTGTATTATCCCCGCGCTAGTTAGCGGGGGGGTAGGGGAGTGGTAGCTGGCTACCCCTCCCCTCCCTCACACACAGATGAATGCTCACTTTCACTTAGAGGTAGGATTTGTCTTGGGGGACAGGGCTGGCAGGCAAATGTGTGTAAATAGCTAAGGTTTGTATGGTTAGGAAAAATACAAATTATCTTCGAATTTGTCATTTGTTCCGTAACCGAAATACAAACCACGCTATTTACACAGGGTGACTTACCCCTTAGGTAGGGTGGAAAGTCCCCAGCCATACTGGCTTTGGCTTTACCCGGGGACTCAGAATCCGAGTGAGTAGCACTCGATTAAAGGAGTCCCTGCACCTCACAAGTTCCTTGCTTCGCAAGGAACCATGTGGCCTACGTAAGCTTGTGTGTGAAGGAAGAAGTGTGACCCGTCCTAGGCAGTTGACCTGGAGTTCCAGAAGGAACTCTGGATTAGGACGTTCCCAATACCACCCCATCAGGGTATGGGGGACGCGACAGTATTGACTCAATACTCGGAACACAAGGAAGCATGGTTTACCTGCAGAGGTTCGAGGTCAGCTATGCAGAGACCAGGATGCTGCTTCCCCGTAGAGTGGATGATGAAGAAAGAAGTAAGGGCCAGACATACTTCTTTCGTTCATGCAGACTAAAACCTGATAACAATGCCCTCAACCTTCTGCTGCCTGTCCAAAAAGGAGCCTGAGGTTAGACCAGCTGTTGTGTAGCCACCACAGAGCGATAGAAAACGTATCGAGACTCCTGTGGCTCACGCCCTGCAGGAAGCGGGCTGCGAAGGTCATTAGACGCTTCCAGACTCCAGCTTGTAGCACCTGCGTCACAGAGTAGTATTACTCGAAGGCGAGGGACGTTGCGATGTATCCAACATCGTGCTGTAGGGCGACGTGATGGGGGAGGGTCTGGAGACAGGTCGAGATGAATGTCCTTGAGTCCGGGCTGAAGAGGTATACTGGTGACTCTCCCCCATGTCCTCCTTGTGCTCCCAAATCGGCTGCAACTGAGGACAAACTGCAGCTGTTCCCAGCGCTAACCTCTCGATTCCTTTACTGGCAAGAAAGAAAAGGTCTTGGGACATCAGATACAGAATGGAGACTCGAAATCTTGAATGAATCGGACCGAAGGGCCGGACCCCCAGATTCTGAGTCTAGCCAACAACTCAGGAGCGAGCCTGAATGTTGCCTTCCCCTCTTCCTTAGAAAGGGGGGAGTCGTAAGAGACCAAGAAGATTGCTTACACACTGGCCGTGGCCAGAGTGAGCAGAAGACCCAAGGCGGAATACAATCCGAGGCCTGTCGTAAAGGGTCTTGAGAAGATCTCTTAAAGGACTAAAAGTCCGAGCCATGCTCCAAGTTGGAGGTCTTCCTCCGACTAGGGCAGGGACGATCGTAGCTTCGCATGAGCGAGGATAGATCCAGCGGGCAGGAAAAAGTTATTCCTTTAAGCCTGAAGGTCAGGGAAAGGCTGAGCGACAGGCTTCATTGCCGAGAGCGGAAAGGAGTTTCCTCCCGCCGAAAGGCAATAAGACCGTTATTGCTGGAGAAGAGGCCTCAAGGGAAGAGGTATATCTCCCACGGCACCAACCACCTTAGACTCTTCACTTTGCCTGGGAGACCCCTGTGGATGACTATCGCAGATGACGCGACCTCCGTACCGCGACTGTAGCGGGTTGTCTCTTCTTGAGGAGGAGGCGTAGTGTCTCCAGGCATGAAACCGAAGCGACGCCCCGGTTCGGGAGAGATGTCGCAGTGTGGATGCTTGAGTAGTCTGCGCCGTGGGAGAAGCTCTCCCGGGAGTTCCGTCAGGGGAAGCAGAGGGTCCAGAAACCGTTCTGCGCATAGTCCCAGTGGAGCTCTCCCATTGAAAGGTTGACAGACAACCTGGTCTTGTTGAGACCCATTGTCCACAGACAAAAGGGAGGGAAGATGCAGGCGTCGAAGTTGTCCCACCATCACCGGAATGCATCTTGCCAGAGTCTCGGGGTCTGAGACTGGGGGGAAGAATAGCTGAAGCTTGAGGTTCCAAGCTGTCGCGATCAGGTCCCCCAGACCAGTACTTGCTGGTTACCCAAGGTCAAAGACCCCCAGGTACACTCTCTCTACGAGGCTCTGCTCGGATAGTCGGAGAGAACATTCCCCTGCCTGGAATGAGAGAACCGATGGTGGTATTGAGAGAATCTCAATCATCCCGGTATCTCTACTGCAAGATGTGAAGGTGTGAAAATGCGTCCCCTGCTGGTTAGAATACGCCAGAATCATGAAGTCGACGCGCACGGGGCGACTCGGCAGGAGCTGTAGGATCTGTAGAGGGGCCAGACTAAGGCCCCTAAGCCTGCCTGAATGATGGAGAGGTATCCTTCAGGTCTTGACCATAGGCCTGGACCGGAACATGCCCCCCCCTTTCCTTTGACGAGTCCGAGAACAGCATCCAGAATGTGGGGAAAGGACGAGAATATCCACTACCATCAAGAGGCTCCATAGGTCAACACCCATTGCAGGTCTAATAGTTCCGCTGGTCCCATAGGGGCCAGGAAGTCCGGTTAAACATTGCCTGAAGCCACCGGAACTTGGACCGCCCCACATGGAACTTATCCTGAGGCGACCGTTCGGACTATAGACGGGTCAATGAGGAAAGGAGAACTAGGAAACGTTCCAAGGTAGGGCTGAAAGCTCTGCTTGACTGAGAACAGGTACTGCGACTCTCCTCAGTCTTGCCACAGTCAACCGAAAGGAAGGCTCGGAGGATGTGGTAACAGAATCTGGTGTCCCCAGGTGGTCACCCATCCAAGTACCGACGTTGCTTAACCTCGCTGGACGGACGAGAAGCGGGGTTTCCAACGTGGTAAGGCCGTTGACTCAATATCATGGCCAGATACTCCAGATGTTGAGGCAGAGGAAGAGAAGGCTCCAAGCAAAATACCATGAGCCCACACTCATGGTAAGCATCCGGAAGCTTGTCCCGGCGCTGAAGAAGATCGAACCCGAGCCTACCGGAGTTGACCAGCTATCCAAACAGCAGAGGAGGCGGAAGCCTGCACCTGAGCGGCCAAGAGGAAGGCAGGGAGAGTTCTCTGGGGAAACAAACCTGCTATGCCACGGCGGGATAGCCACACTGCATCATAAGCAGGAATACTTGCAGTCTAGGCTGAATTCGACGAGCACCCTGGAAGATGGATGGAATGGAAACTGAAAGTACCTGTCCTTCCGATCCAGGGTTTAAGGAGTCCTGTCGCCTCGTTACCAGTCTGATCGATTCTGCTGGTCTACGCTGGCCGAAGTTTGTTCGACAAACTTGATCAGGGCTGAGAGGTCGACTAAGGACATCCCCTCTCAGATCCTTTCTTACAAGAAAGGATCGACTGAGGAGGCCGGGGGTGAAGCCGTCGATGATCCTAAGGAAGACCTTCGCCTAAGGTATGGATCATTCTGCCCAACCGGGCAACTCTGCTGACGCTATGGCATAGAGGTTCAGAGACACTGAATTCGCTGACAGAGACGGCAGGCGCGATATCCTTGGCTGATCACAGAGATTGTGCGGGAATGGGCATCGGGAAGCTGTCATTCGGATGAGTAACCTTAAGCATCCTCCCAGAGAAAAACCTGCAATCCTAGAGTTCGTGAACTCCTTTTAGGACTATGCCCCCCCGGGGGAGTCTCCCGTGCCATCTGTTCCTGACAGGAGGAAACTGCAATTGGACACCTTGTCCCAGTTGTCGTAGCCGATAACTTAGCCCGACGTGATTGAAAGAAAAGGGCGCTGGAGCCCTGCAGAGTCTGGAAGAAAGCGCCTTGGAGGAGTGAAAACGGAAGTCGATTTCCTCCGCACAGCCGCTGTCTAAGTCTCTGTCCTTGGGCACAAACAAACTCTTCTCAAGGATGGAAGGGTGTCTGAGGTCGTCGACCTCCACAGATGAGACACCCGAAGGAAGCCCTCAGTCAGCGCGTCCAGATGGTACAACATCGAGCTTGTCCGCAAGTTAGATACTTAACGACGAAAGGCCAAGGTGCCTGAGCTCGAGAGGAGGAAAGTACCCATGCTCTTCCTGTAGCTTCCTTGAACCAAACCTCGGGCCGTAACCGAGGAGGGAAAGAACCTGGTAAGCTCCCAGAGGAAGGGGTAAGCAGTCACCCCTTGTCCGATGGAGAAATCTCGAACGGAAAGCGCCCCCGCCAAAAATCCTTCCAGGGAATGACGGGGAAGGGCTAACCAGGTTCAGGAAAGAGGAGTGTTGCTCAGATCTCCCTTAAGTTTCTCTTATTCTTGCAAGTGCCATGCTCTGCGTTTACGGGGTGAGGCCGTGTTCTGGAAATACGCTCCAGAAGAACTCGCCAGGCTGGCCATGCTGCGAAAACCCCATTGGGAATCGTGGTAGCAATCGCCATGGAGCTCACGCGACGGTAATTCAAAGATTTTTGCGTGGGCGAACGTGGAAGCGCCCATGCGCGGTAACGCAAACGAAGGTGAGCGAAGGAGCGCAGAAGGAGGGCGAGCGTGGTAGGAAGGGCGAGAGCTGGTGGTCGGCGAGCGATAACCCATAGACGAGCAATGGATACTGCAAGAAATAAGCCGACGTTTGTGCGAAGAAACACTGTAGGTTCGCGCGACGGAACACCATCCGTCCGCGTGATGGAAAACCGTTGGTTCGCGCGTGGGCGAACATTGGAGAGCATGGGCGCGGACGTGCATGAGCGTAGACGTGCAGGCACGTGGGCCTGTGGGCGCGCAGGCGAGCGGTCGCGCGGGCGAGCGGGCGCGCAGGCGAGCGGGCGCGCAGGCGAGCGGGCGCGCAGGCGAGCGGGCGCGCAGGCGAGCGGGCGCGCAGGCGAGCGGGCGCGCAGGCGAGCGGGCGCGCAGGCGAGCGGGCGCGCAGGCGAGCGGTCGTGAGGGTGGGCAGGTGGATAAGCGCGAGTCCGAGGCGGCGAACGCAAGCGTTAGCGCGATGGCGAGGAAACGCTCTGCCACGTGGGCGAGGAAGACCGCTGGCGATATGGATCATCAAGCGATCGGTGGTGAGCTGGTGAGTGCTAACGCGCAGATTGGCGATGGCGCGTTGTGTTATGCCGACGCGATGGTCGAGCAGCATGCGCAGGTGAGCGATCGTGCGTTGGCGAGCAATATGCGAAGGTGAGCGATCGCGAGCAGCATGTGCAGGAGGGCGATCGCGCGATGGTGATCAGCATGCGCAGATGGGCGGTCGCGTGATGGCGAGCAGCCTCTGCAGGTGGGCGATCGCGCGATGGCTATCAGCATGCGCAGGGTCGTGCGATGGCGATCAGCATCCGCAGTTGAGGGTCGCGCGATGGCGATCAGCATCCGCAGTTGAGGGTCGCGCGATGGCGATCAGCATCCGCAGTTGAGGGTCGCGCGATGGCGATCAGCATCCGCAGTTGAGGGTCGCGCGATGGCGATCAGCATCCGCAGTTGAGGGTCGCGCGATGGCGATCAGCATCCGCAGTTGAGGGTCGCGCGATGGCGATCAGCATCCGCAGTTGAGGGTCGCGCGATGGCGATCAGCATCCGCAGTTGAGGGTCGCGCGATGGCGATCAGCATCCGCAGTTGAGGGTCGCGCGATGGCGATCAGCATCCGCAGTTGAGGGTCGCGCGATGGCGATCAGCATCCGCAGTTGAGGGTCGCGCGATGGCGATCAGCATCCGCAGTTGAGGGTCGCGCGATGGCGATCAGCATCCGCAGTTGAGGGTCGCGCGCAGGTGAGCTAGTAGCTGGCGAACCATGTTCCTTCAGAAGAGTTGGAGAACGTTGGCGTGCCGGCTGTAACACACGCGGGCGATCCGGAGATCGCCGAGACACAGGTGATCGCTGACGAGCAGAAGGCTACGCGTGGAAGCCTGCGTATAGAAGAAGAGTCCTTGACCCCGACCTGAACCGAAGTTCAGGGCGAACGTGGGCGCACAGGGCGCGTAACAGGAACCAACAGGAACAGCAGGGATGATCATCATGAAAGCGCTGACGAACAGGAGAGCGCTGATGAGCAGAAGAGCGCCTGTGCGTTAACACTGAGCAGGAGCAGGAGAGAACACAGCAGAAGGGCGCGCAGGGAAACCTTGACACGCAAGGGAAGAACCCCCATGGGAGGCAACCCTTTGCCCCGAAGGGATCATTGTCCGCCGGGAGACTGATGTGCGTCGGAAGACCGCTGTCCGTCGGGAAGACCGTTGTCCGTCGGGAAGACCGTCGTCCGTCGGGAAGACCGTTGCCCGTCGGAAGACGAGATCAGACTGCTGTCCATTTGCACCAAGGAGGAAGATCGAGAAAAAGGAGTTGTAGGCTGCAAACGGAGATTCAAAAAGGCGCCTCAAGCACCCTTATAGGGAGATGAGAGGCCCTTACGACGAGGTGGACGGTGGGCCTTACGGCGAGGGAGGCCAACAGCAACAGAAGAACCCTCCGAAGAGGAGTCTCTATGAGTGTACTCTCTTGCGAACGAAAGAGAAACACTTCGTAGAAGAGACTGGTCAGCAGTGACCTAAAAGGAGCAATCCTCCGAAGAGGAGCTCCTGCAGTTGCCCAGCCCCTTGAGCGAAACTGCAGGTGTGACCGCTCAGCACCAAGAGCATAGTCGCACGAAAAAAAGGCAAGAGGAGAACCCTCCATAAGGGGAAAAACTCAAGCCTGGACAGGAAAAAACTTCCCTCGGAAGGAAAGTTACCTGTCCAAGGAGGCAAGCCTCCTGAGAGTTCTAAAATGAACTGGAGAGCTGTCCGTCGTCACGGGAGTACTTCCAGTAGAAGGAGACACGCCCCTGACGAAAACACAAGGGGGGAGGCAGCAACAGCCGAATCCCCAGGACTCAACAAGACAGCTCACACCGTTGCCATATTACAGAAACGAACTAGATCGGTAACTGTAAAAAAATAAAACAAAAAACCTTAGTACACATTCATTCCCCCGGGAAGGCTCCGAAGAGGAATCCTGAGGGAAAGGAAACAAGAATTACACAACAGGCACGTGCCCTCACAACCACTTACACTCACGGAAGGAGAGCTGTAACCAAAACAGAATTATAACAATTATAATTATGTAACTATGTAATTATGTAATTTAAAAATGAATGAACACTAAGGAAAGAATGAAAACCCCGAAAGGAATCGTTCTACAAAGCTGAAAAATCAACAAATACAATTAGATTCATAAACTAATAGAGACAAACCTACGGCGTAGCAACCCCCCCACACGGAAAGGAAGCTACAAGGGCGTAGTAACACGTAGTAAAAGGGTGAACGACCTCAAGAGAGAGAGAGAGAGAGAGAGAGAGAGAGAGAGAGAGAGAGAGAGAGAGAGAGAGAGAGAGAGAGAGAGAGAGAGAGAGAGAAAGACATAAGTCAAACTCGATCGCCACCCATAACGCCGTGGCGGCCAACTGCCGAGGACACCACGTAGATAAGTACACTACACACACAAATCTGAAAAAGAAACTTACTGATTTCTATACTCAAATATGTATACAAACATGAAAACATGTTTACATATATATTGAGAAAATGAAAAGTAAGCGATTAAGTAAAGACAAAACAAACAATGGCTGCTAAGAGAGGACCAAGACAGAGACGTCTGTCACAGGCCGAGCCAAAAGTGAAAGTGGGCATTCATCTGTGTGTGAGGGAGGGGAGGGGTAGCTAGCTACCACTCCCCTACCCCACCGCTAACTAGCGCGGGGGTAATACACCCTCGTTAAATTCTAATGGCTCGCCATTTCAGCTGCGCTAAAAGGTAAACCCTGTGTAAATAGCGTGGTTTGTATTTCGGTTACGGAACAAAAAACTTTTATTAGTAAAGTAGTTTAAACAACATTATTAGTACAGTACAATACTGTACTCTAAATTAAAAAGAAACTCATAACACTTACAAAATCATACTGGATCATTTCATATTTCAAGTTTCAGTCTGAGAAGTACAATCTCTACATCCTCGCATGTACTGTACTGCCGTTCAAAACAATTGAAGAGAGAACATCCAGTTCCATAAATCAGTGGGTTTTGGGTCAAAGGCGAATCTCTGAGTTCCAGACCATGTTATCCAAGGAAAGCAGCCTGAAATTAATAGAAAATTATAACAAACTATAAATGGCCTCAATTGTTTAACTTTCATCATATAACTTCAGAGAAAAATATTCCATGAAAACTATAGTAATACTAAGTTTAAAGGTTTAAAGGCTACTCATGAATGGCAGAGGCAAGGGACAGAGACATAAGCAATCAAGACAATGCACATATGATTAGGGCCCAAGCCCCCTCTCCATCCAAGCTACGACCAGGGAGGACCATGTAATGGCTGCTGATGGCTCAGCAGGTAGACCTATAGACTCCCCCAAACACACCATCCTTAGCTCACAAGGATGATGAGATTGCAGTGACCAAAGAAACTAACGAGTTTCAGAGGGACTTGACCCCAGTTTGGCGATCACTAGTCAGGGACGTTACCAAATAGGCCACCTCACAAAAGACAATTATTCTTCAAATAGATCTTTTGAAAAAGTTGTCTCATCTTTTCTATATAAACGGTTTTCCCTTCAATTATTCAGTATTACTACTTACTGTCCCATAAAAACTTTTCTTACTTTCTAAATATAGTGCCGATGTCCTAACATCACAAAATGCATATAAAAAAAGTTACCATCAACTTTCCATAAACCTTAAGATCCTTAGAAACCGAACACAATTTCTATCCTTGGTATGCACAACTTAAAATCATTTTTAAAGGTTATCCTGAACAACACTAAGATGAAAATAACCTCCAACCCCTGCAATATAAGTTGCTATCATTCAATGAACAAATTACAGGATATCACAGGTACCAACCCATGACCACTGGACATTTTCTAACACCCTATAACCAATGTAAGACAAAGGTGTCGACATCCTTTTTATGACTTACACACTAAGGGTTGATTCACACTATCAGTCCGGTCACGCTCCAGTCTCAGTTCGCTCTAGGTACTAGGGTGTTCACACTCTCGGTCCGATCAGTGTCTATGCAAAGTCATAAATATAAGGAAAAAGCAAAATTGTATAAGAATATTGTTCAGTGATACTAGGGAAATGTATTTACGCAGTGAAAATTTGCGTTATTGTACATATTGATTTTTTATATCATGACCGAAGCAAGACTGGAGTGAGAGCAGACCGGAGCGACACTGTGAATGCTGCCATTTAAAATCGTGTAACAATATTTGACCTGACTGTGAGCGGAGGCTGACTAGGCCGAGTGAGAATCAACCCTAGGTCATAGCTGCTGGCAATCTACCCAGTACCAGTGGGAAAAACACACTGGTAAGTTGTAACAAAATGTTACGGTCTATAGCCATACTAAGAGTAACAACATATATCCAACATGTAACAACAACTGTCCTACAACATAACTAACAACCACAGCAAGAAAAGACTGAGAGCCTAACACTTCCAACAAATATGGAAAATTTGGAAGTAATTTGTATTTTTCCTAATCATACAAACCTTGAGGTCTTTATTGTGGAAATATATTTCAGCGAAAGCAGAAACTAGCCATAAAACTTTTAGCGGGATATAACCACATACAGTGAGCCCTCGCTACTTTGCGGTTCGACCATCGCGGATTCACCACTTCGCGGGTTTTATTCATAACCCATATATATATACATATCGCGGATTTTCCGGAAATTTCGAAATACCGCGATATCTGAAGACCCCAAATACGATATTTCGTTACCTGGAATTCCATTAATACTGTAATTAGTAATATCTGCTCTTACTGATTGTTCATTGCATTACATATGACATATAATTCAGCACAGAAAGAAATAAAACATGACAAGAGAATGTGATCATACGATAATTCAGTACTGTATACAGTACGTAGTAAAATTAAATCGAACATGAAACGCAAATCAGATGCAGTCATACCATATTAGAATGGTGTAAGGCTGCTGATGGCTACTACTGTACTACAAATGTAATGGATGTGCATCTTTTCCATGAATCTTTTGTATGTATACGTACGTAGTACTGCATCCAATAATATTCTTTGTTGCAAAAATCACATCTCATATAAGCGTACGAGAGAGAGAGAGAGAGAGAGAGAGAGAGAGAGAGAGAGACATATCCTACAACAAAACAAGCGTAAAATAGCGTACGTAAAGCTGTATTATTATTATTATTATTATTATTATTATTGTTGTTATTAAAATTATTATTGTTATTATTATTATTATTATTATCATTATTTATTATTATTATTATTACTGTACAGTATACGTAGGGTACCTTGTACTTTGAATTGGTAACCTACGTAGCATATAAGACGGGTTGTGATTGGTTCAAGCGCTGATAGATGACGAATCAGAACCCAAGTTTTGTTATCTAGCCTGTGATTGGTGTTTTGCCTGCATCTCCAACCCGCAGCATCTACGTATTCGCGGTCACTTTGTCTCCCGCTGTATCACTGTGTAGATATTGTTAAGTTATTGTGGACTTTAATCTGTGCTGTGTGTGACTGTTTTAAGTTGAACTTTTTGTTGAACTTTCTGTTAAACCCTACTGTACAATGCCTCCCAAGCGTTCTGCTTCTACTAAGGCTGGTAGTGAGCCTAAACGCCACCGAAAGATGATGACGATTGCTGAGAAGGTGACGCTTATCGATATGTTAAAAGACGGTAGAAGTTACGCGGCCGCAGCCCGCCATTTTGAAGTCAACGAATCCACCGTTCGCTATATCATGAAGGACGAGGCGAACATTAGAAAGACGGCTACCATCACCTTTAACAGATAAGCGAAGCGAGTCGTTACCACGCGTAATAAAACGATCGTATGCATGGAAGGTGCTTTAGCAGTGTGGATTGCCGACTGCCGGAAGAAGAACATAGTCTTGGATACGAACACCATCCGAACCAAGGCTTTGAGCTTGTATGAGAATTTTGCGGCAAAGGAACCTCAAGACGACGATGGCGACCATGCTGAAGATGATGATGATGTAGATGAACCTCAACCAGGGACATCCACTGATTCCCAGCGTCAAAAACAACGTTTTTCCGCCAGCAAAGAATGGTTCGCGAAGTTTCAGAAACGCTTCGCCCTGAAAAGCGTTTCCCTGCATGGCGAGGCTGCTTCCGCTGACATTGCCGCTGCTGAAACTTACGTGAACCAGACGTTCAAGAATATTATCGCCGAAGGTGGATACAAGCCGGAACAAGTGTTTAATATGGATGAGACCGGCTTGTTTTGGAAGAGAATGCCGTCGCGAACTTTCCTGTTCAAAGAAGAAGCCAAAGCCTCTGACTTTAAAGCATTCAAGGATCGCGTTACCCTCGTGATGTGTGGCAATGCTGCTGGATTTTTGCTAAAGCCGGGGCTTATTTACAAGTCGAAAAATCCTCGCGCTTTGAAAAATAAGAATAAGAATCTCCTTCCCGTGTACTGGATGCACAATCCAAAAGCATGGATTACAAAGATGCTGACCTCCAACTAGTTCCACCAGTGTTTCATCCCGCAAGTCAGTCAATATCTCTTAGAGAAGGGCTTGCCATTCAAGATCCTTCTCCTTATGGATAAAGCTGGTGGACACGCAACTGACCTGTCGCGTGAGGGCGTTCAGGTTGAGTTCCTGCCACCCAACACCACGTCATTAATTCAACCGATGGACCAGGGGGTTATCAGAGCGTTCAAGGCCCTCTACACGAAGAATACCTTGGCGGACCTCGTTGCGTGTGTGAATGCTGCCAATGAAGATGAAGATGAAGATTTTAATTTGAAGGCGTACTGGCGGCAGTACACCATAGCCACGTGCCTGCAGAACATTCAGAAGGCACTGCAAGAAATGAAACCTGCAACCGTGAATGCGAGCTGGAAGAAGTTGTGGCCCCAGATAATACGCAAATCTGTGCAGTTGGCTGCGATAATTGGAGGTGACGGGTTTGGCGACATGACGACTGAAGACGTCGACGAGTTGTTGGACTGCCATTCCCAGCCGCTAACTGACGCAGACCTAGAAGACCTGACGAAATCGGCCAGTGAAGAGGAGAGCGAAACACAGGAAGAGACCCAAGAAAATGTCAAAGAAACGGGCTTACCATTAGAACGGCTTGCCAAGGTCTGCAACCATATAAAGGAGGTGAAAGAAATGTTGCAAGAGTGGGACGAGGATATGGTTCCGTCTATGCAATTATGCAAAAAGATCGATGAAGACATGACTCCCTACAGGATGCTCTTAGAGTGAAAAAAGAAGCAGCGGCAGCAACTTCCGATCACAATGTTCTTCCAGCCTCGCAATAAAGAGCCAGTTCCTCCTGCTAGTACGCCTTCGGAAGAAATTGAAGAAGTTTCCCAGGAAGAAGTTGAAGAGGTGTCCCAGGAAAAGACACCTCTGTCTGAAGAGACGTAAAATACTATCATTGGCTGCACAGTAGAAGACATCATCAGCTTCATCATCATCATTTCTACTGTGCAGCAAATTCATCGCCATCATCATTCAAGTTTTTCTTCAACTTCTTTTGTGGTGAGTACAGTAACAATCTTTATTTTTTACTTTAATATTCTAACATTTTAATATTTGTGCCTGTTTTAGTTTAGTACTGTATGCATTAAGTTAAAGGGAAGGTTTTGAAAGTCAGAAGAGTATACATGTTGTAACCTATCATATTTTTTTTGTTTAAAATTTACATTTACGTACATAAAACAATCTCTCTCTCTCTCTCTCTCTCTCTCTCTCTCTCTCTCTCTCTCTCTCTCGTAAATTGTTTTCCTGCTTTGCTACGTATAGCATGTACTGTATGATTTTATATAGATACGGTAAATAATATTTGTAATAACATTTTCTAAAAGCTTTTACTGTAAATATGACAAATTCGAAGATAATTTGTATTTTTCCTAACCATACAAACCTTAGCTATTTACAAAGGGTTTACTTTTAGCGCAGCTGAAATGACGAGCCAATAGTTTTTAACGAGGGTTAATTACCCCCGCGCTAGTTAGCGGGGGGTGGGGAAGGGTAGCTTGCTACCCCTCCCCCCTCCACACACCGGTGACTTGCTTCACTTCACTTAGAGGTAGGACTTGACTTGGGGGTCAGGGATGGCGGGCACATATGTGTAAATAGCTAAGGTTTGTATGGTTAGGAAAAATACAAATTATCTTCGAATTTGTCATTTGTTCCGTAACCGAAATACAAACCACGCTATTTACAAAGGGTGACTTACCCCTTAGGAAGGGTGGAAAGTCCCCAGCCTTACTGACTTCAGCTTGCCCGGGGGCTCGATCCCTCAGTGAGCAGCACTAGAGAGAGGGAGCCCCTGTACCTCACAGGTCGAGTGGCCTACATAAGCAGTGTGAGGAGGAGTGTGTGACTCGTCCTATGAAGTTGACCTTGACACCTTCAGATAGGAATTCTAGGATAGGACGTTCCCCATACCACCTCGTCAGGGTATGGGAGACGCAACAGTATTTAGCTTAATACTAGGAGCACAAAGAAGCATGGGTTACCTGCAGAGGTCGAGGTCAGCTATGCGAGGACCAGGATGCTGCTTCCCCAAGAGAGGGGAGAATGAAGAAAGAAGTAAGGGTCAGGCATACTCTTTCATTCACGCAGACTAAGACCGGGTAACAACGCCCTCAACCAACTGCTACTTGTCCAAAAAGGAGCCTGAGGTTAGACCAGCTGTTGTGCAGCCACCACAGGGCCGATAGAGAACGTATCGAGGCTCCTGTGGGTCACGTCTTGCAGGTAGTGGGCTGTGAAGGTCGTTTGACGCTTCCAGACCCCAGCTTGAAGTACCTGCGTCACAGAGAAGTTTCTCTTGAAGGCCAGGGATGTAGCAATACCCCTGACATCGTGGGCCCGAGGGCGACGTGACGGAGGAGGGTCAGGATTCAGGGCATGGTGGATAACCCTTCGAATCCAAGCTGAGATGGTGTTCCTGGTGACCCTCCTCTTTGTCCTGCCTGTGCTCACAAACAAAGCTCGCACATGAGGACGGACTGCAGCCGTTCTCTTCAAGTAGTACCTCAGACACCTCACTGGGCATAGTAGCAGCTGGTCTGGGTCGTTTGTTACAGAACGGAGACTCGCGATCCTGAAAGAGTCGAACCGAGGATCCGGCACTCCAGGATTCTGAGTCTTGGCCACAAACTCAGGGACGAACCTGAACGTTACCTCCCCCCATCCCCTTGAATGGGCGATGTCGTACGAGAGACCATGAAGTTCACTAACTCCCTTGGCCGAGGCCAAGGCGAGTAGGAAAGCCGTCTTCCAAGACAGGTGGCGATCGGAGGCCTGGCGTAATGGCTCGAAGGGAGGTCTCTTGAGAGACCTGAGGACTCGAACCACGTTCCAAGGAGGGGGTCTCACTTCCGACAGGGGGCAGGTAAGCTCATAGCTACGTATGAGTAAAGAGAGTTCTAGCGATGAAGAAATATCCACGCCCTTCAATCTGAAGGCCAAGCTTAAGGCTGAGCGATAGCCTTTCACTGCCGAGACAGAAAGGCGCATTTCTTCTCGCAGATACACGAGGAAGTCCGCTATTGCTGGAATAGTGGCATCGAGTGGAGAGATACCCCTTCCACGACACCAACCACAAAAGACTCTCCACTTCGCTTGGTAGACTCCCTCAGAGGACCTTCGCAGGTGCCGAGACATTCTCTCCGCAACCTGTTGCGAAAAGCCTCTCTCCGCGAGGAGACGCTGGATAGTCTCCAGGCGTGAAGCCGAAGCGAGGCTACGGCCCTGTGAGGGACACCGGAGTGGGGTTGTCTGAGAAGCTGGTGTCGTGGAGGAAGCTCCCTTGGGAGTTCCGTCAGGAGTTGCAGAAGGTCCGGAAACCATTCCGCGTGATGCCATAGCGGAGCTACTAGAGTCATGGAACAGTTGACCGATAGTCTGGTCCTGTTGAGCACCCTTCTCATCAGACAGAATGGTGGGAAGGCGTACACGTCGATGTTGTCCCACCGTTGCTGGAAAGCATCTTGCCAGAGTGCCTTGGGGTCCGGGACTGGTGAGCAGTACAGGGGCAGCTTGATGTTCAAGGCTGTCGCGAACAAGTCCACCGTCGGGGAACCCCACAAAGTTAGGACTTTGTTGGCTATCTGAGGATCCAAAGACCACTCGGTACTCACTATCTGCGAAGCCCTGCTCAGACTGTCGGCGAGCACATTCCTCTTGCCAGGAATGAAGCGAGCTGATAGTGTTATCGAGTGGGTTTCGGTCCACCTCAGAGTCTCTACTGCAAGATGGGATAGCTGTTGCGAAAAAGTGCCTCCCTGCTTGTTGATATAAGCCACTACCGTGGTGTTGTCGCTCATCACCACCACGGAGTGACCCGCCAGGAACCGTTGGAACTGCTGAAGTGCCAGAAAGACGGCCTTCAATTCTAGCAGGTTGATGTGTAGGCACTTTTCTGATTCTGACCAAAGGCCTGAGGCCCTCTGGTTCAGAACGTGCGCCCCCCACCCTTCTTTTGACGCGTCCGAAAACAGAGTCAATTCTGGGGGGAGGACAAGAAGACTCACTCCCTTCCGCAGGGTCTCGTCGGCCAGCCACCACCGCAAGTCCGTCTGTTCCAGAGATCCCATTGGGATCAGAATGTCCGGGGAATCGGATCCTTGATTCCACCGGGACTTGAGCCGCCATTGAAGGGATCTCATCCTGAGGCGGCTGTTTGGAACCAGATGGGCCAGGGAGGATAGGTGACCTAAGAGACGCAACCACGATTGGGCGGAGAGTTCTTTTCGCCTGAGGAAAGGTTTCGCCACCCTCCTCAGCCTTGCTATCCGGTCGTCTGATGGAAAGGCTTTGTGGAGATTGGTGTCTATTAGCATGCCTAGATAAACCAGTCGTTGGGACGGCTGCAGAGAGGACTTCTCGAGGTTTACCACGATCCCCAGATCCTGGCAAAGATCCAGAAGCCTGTCTCGGTGCCGAAGAAGGGTCGACTCCGAGTCTGCTAGGATCAGCCAATCGTCTAGGTAACGAAGGAGACGAATGCCGTTCCTGTGCGCCCAAGATGAAATCAGGGTGAACACTCTGGTGAACACCTGAGGAGCTGTGGAGACCAAAACACAGCACCTTGAACTGGTAGATCTTGTTGTCTAGGCAGAATCTCAGGTACTTCCTGGAAGACGGATGGATTGGGATCTGGAAGTACGCGTCCTTTAGACCCAGTGTACACATGAAGTCTTGTGGTCTCACCGCAAGTCTGACCGTGTCTGCTGTCTCCATGCTGAACCGGGTTTGTTTGACAAACCTGTTCAGAGCTGAGAGATCGATGACGGGTCTCCAGCCTCCAGTAGCCTTCTTTACAAGAAAGAGTCGACTGAAGAAGCCTGGAGAGCCGTCCACGACCTCCTGGAGAGCACCCTTCTCGAACATGGTCTCGACTTCGGCCTGAAGGGCCAGCCCCTTTGCCGATCCCATGGCATAGGAGCTCAACGACACTGGATTCGCTGTCAGGGGAGGTTGAGATGACGTGAACGGGACGCGATAACCTTGGCCGATCACTGAGACCGTCCAAGCATCGGCCCCGTGTTGTTGCCACCTGCGGACGCAACGCTGAAGGCATCCCCCCACAGGTGGACACGCAGGGGGACTGCCACCCCTAGGGCTTGCGGCCGCGGCCGCCACCCCTAGAAGTCTTGCCTCCCCTGGAGGACTTACCGCCCCTCTTGACCTTGGCTGGAAAGGGCTGGGGCTTAGACACCACTTTCTTAGCTGCCGGTGCCTGTTTGGGAGCCTTACGAGGCTGTTGTTGCTGTTGTGGCGGGGCTGGAGGCTTATAGGGCCGAGTTGTAAGGGCCCTGTGGAGGAGGGAGTCCGTGCTGGATTTCCTCCACCTCTCAGCCGTTCGCTCCAAGTCTTGACGCTCAAACAGGCTCTCCCCCAGAAGGGAAGCATGTCGGAGCCTACACACATCTATGGCGGGGACCTTCGGATGGAATCTCTCAGACACAGCATCGCAACGCTTCAACACCGAGTTGGCCCACAGGGTGGTAACCTGGTGCGCCAAAAACTCGATGGAGCGGGTGCCCGAGAGCAATAGGGCCTTCCTATTGGTCTCCTTGGACAAGTCCTCCGATCGCAATAGGATGCCCAGAGATCCTAACCAGACGTCCAGCCACGAAGTGGCCTGCATGGCACACTTAGCGACCTTCTCTTGGTTAAGGATCTCTGCCGCCGAGAACGACACCTGCCGGGCAGAGAGTTTCTCCAGGGGAACTCCCTTCGCCAGCTCCTCCACAGAGTGATGGAGAGGAAGAGCGAGGTTGTGCTCACCCAGGATCTCGAAATACCTCCTTTGCTGAAGGCGAGGAGGAGGGATGAGCTTGTTCCCGGCAGTGGAACGATTGGAGGAGGCAAGAAGTGCGAGCTGAGCGTTGGCCCTAGCCCTGGCACTCTTCAGACCCCGAGACCAGGGCAGAGCTGCACTGGTCTTAGGGGCCTTCCGAACGTCAAACACTTCATCCAGAATCGTGTCTTTGCCTTCACGGGGGGGGGGGGGGGGGGATGACTGGATCCGTAAGTCTGTTAAGTTGCCTTATCTAGCTTAGGACCTGCCAGAAGGCATGTTCGGACTCTTGCTGTTCTCCTCCCTGCGGGCTGGCAGCTAAGTCTCCTGCCCCAGGAATCTCTTCCTGGGGTGATACTTGGACATTCCCCTGGGTAGTCGTGGGTTCCTGACGAATCCTTGCAGAGGATTTAGGGACGGTCTTGGAATCCTTGGATTCCCTCCTGGGAGGGATACAGGATCCCAACAACGAGGTTTGAGGGGCCCCTTCCTCACGAGACGATTCTCCTGCCTGAAGCGAAGTCTCCCCCCCTGGTGCCGAGGGGAAGACTACCGCCCCACTGGACTCGCCTGAGGACGGAAAGGCCTCGTCCACGGGAGAAGGAGAGAGTACTCGTGCCGGAGAAGGGACCTTCGAGACCGACCTCTTGGGAACCAACTTCGCCCTGGGGGAAGTCACCACGAAGTCCACTCCTCTCTTTCTCTTCAGCGTAGGAGAGACAGCCGCTGGTTTGTTACCCTGGCCGGCGAGTGCTGGTTTCATAACCCTCACTAACGCCCGTGCCAGCGGACCAAACCAAGTCTGCTGCTCCTAGGACACAGAGTCCGAAATCCTCGCTAAAGTGAAAAGGATCGGGCGATCCTTCGGAGTAGACACAACGGTACCTGCCTGAAAAGAAGGTGGGGAAGAATGCTGTACTGACCTGTCTTCGTCCTGCACTACCAACCTGTGCTTGGATGGAGGTGATCCCGAGTGCCGTCTAGGAGCACGCGTCCCTGCTGCTACCACCGGCTGTGGAATTCGCCGCGAACGATGGTCGCGCGAGGGCGAATGGTCGCGCGGGAGCGCAGGTGGATGATCGCGCGGGCGCGCAGGCGAGCGATCGGACGGGCGCGCAGGCGAGTGGGCGCGAGGGTGGGCAGGTAAATAAGCACGTGTCCGAGGCGACAAACGCAAGCGTTGGCACGACGGCGAGGGATCGTGCTGCCGCGTAAGTGAGGAAGATCGCTGGCGATGTAGATCCACAGGCGATCGATGACGAGCTGGTGAGTGCAGTCGCTCAAGTTGGCGATGGCGCGATGTGGTATGTCGACGCACTGGTGTGCGATGGTGAGCAGCATGCGCAGGTGAATGACCGCGTAATGGTAAGCGATGGCGAGCAGCATGCGCAGGTGAATGATCGCGTGATAGGGTGCGATGGTGATCAGCATCCGCAGGAGGGCGATCGTTCAGGGTTGTGCGATGAGGAGCAGCATGCGTAAGCGGGCGATCGTGCAGGGTTGTGCGATGGCCAGCAGCATGCGCAGGAGGGCGATCGTGCAATGGCGAGCGATGGCAAGCGGCATGTGCAGGCGGGTGATCGCGCGATGGCAAGCGGCATGTGCAGGCGGGCGATCGCGCGATGGCGAGCTAGAAGCTGGCGAACCATGTTCCTTCAGGAGCGTTGGCGAACGTCGGCGCGCTAGTTGTCGCTGTTGAATAGGCGATACTGTACTAAGATCGCCTGTGCGCGCTGGAAAGCAGGTGAACGCTGGCGAGGAGGTAATCGCTGGCGCGTAGGTGATCGCTGGCGAGCAGAAGGTCGACGCGTGTCCTGTGAAAGGACAGGTGGCGCGGCGCGTTCACGAGCAGGAACGGGAAGATCGCTGGCGCGTTGGCGAACATGTGTTTCTGACACGCGCAGCACGATGTTGCGTAGCCACAGGACCAGGCAGATGGTGAGCAGGGAGTTCAGCAGGAACTAAAGGGTGGTCAGAGACCGCAGGGCGATGGTCCTCAAATGAGCGCTGACGAGCAGGAGAGCGCTGGCGAGGGGGGCGAACATCAGGAGAGAGCCGACGAGCAGGTGAGCGTCGGCGAGCAGGAGATCATCGACGAGCAGGAGAGCGCTGGCGAGCAGGTGAGCGCTGGCGAGCAGGTGAGCGCTGGCGAGCAGGAGAGCGCTTGTGCGCTAGCACTGCTCGCGTAAGGGAAGAATCCCTTAGCCCCGAAGGGACCGTTGCCCGTCGGGTGACGAGTTCTCCAGAAGGCGAAGATCCGGCAGGAGATGGTGAGCGGTCTGCAGAGAGGTTCAAGGAGGGCGGAGCAGTAGGTTGAGGCTGACGAGGAGAGTCCCCCCCGGAGGATGAAGACCCAAAAAGGCGCCTCTTAGTCTCCCTGTAAGGGGAAGGGAGGCCCTTGTGGCGTAGAGGGCGATGAGCCTTACGGCGGAGGCGGCCTCGGGGGAGATCGTCGGGACCATCGGTCCTCCGAAGGGGAGTCTCCGTCAAAACACTTCCCTCAGAAGGAAGCTGAGCAGCAGTCGAGACCGAAGGACTCACTTCCCCCTTCGAAGGATGTACGGAAGGAGGAGGAGAGCCTTGAGCACCATCACCAGCAACAGCACCTGCGGCGGAAGGCCCAGCCACGTCGGAGGTCTCTGTCACCACGACGTCGACAATAGACAGAGGGTCTACCTCTGCTACCACCGGCGACTGCTTAACAGCGGCCCCCAACGAGACAAGGTCAATAAGAGCGACCCTGGAGGGCAAGCCCTTAAGCCCCAGGGACGACCAAATCTGTAAAAGATCATCACTGGATAAGGCATTATCAATAACCTCCCCCGGAGGAGGAGGGGGAACCGCCTCGCTATGGGAGGCGACGCCCTCTCCCCCCACCAAAGGTAGGGAAACAGAACAAGGGCCTGCGCTCCCACTCGGACGACTCTCCTTAGGAGGCGGACGAGGGGGAGCTTCGGAGGAGGTTTGGGCGGCGGAAGAAGAGTCCCGAGAACCTTCCTCCTTCAAGGCTAACCCCGGAGGAGAACGGTCTCTCTTGGACTTCTTCTTACGCCGACGGCCAAACCTCTCCCACTGGGAGGCAGACCACTCCCTGCACTCACGGCACATGTTATCCTGGTCACACCGTCGGCCCCGACATTGAGGGCAGAGGGTGTATGGATCCGTATTAACGTCCGACATGAAAGTCCCACAAGGACGGCCGGCAACTCCAGGGCATGTACGCATAGAGAAAAAAAAAAAAAAAAAAAAAAAAACTGAAGGTCAACTTCCAACCAACACACACGCTGAAAAGAAAAAGCAAAAAATTAAAGGCTGTCACGAAGGCGACGAGCAGACACGTCTGATCACCGCCGAGCCAAAAGTGAAGTGAAGCAAGTCACCGGTGTGTGGAGGGGGGAGGGGTAGCAAGCTACCCTTCCCCACCCCCCGTTAACTAGCGCGGGGGTAATTAACCCTCGTTAAAAACTATTGGCTCGTCATTTCAGCTGCACTAAAAGTAAACCCTTTGTAAATAGCGTGGTTTGTATTTCGGTTACGGAACTAATCATTATTTATCACTTTCATCATGCGCGTTAAATGCCTTCTTTGTTTACTGAGCGTGGTTGTTTACTGAGCGTACTTTATGACGCCGTCATTTCAGGCGGCGTCATAAAGAAAAAAATTTCATTTGGAAGTCCTAAGAAAAATTAAGTAAAACATTGGTAATAACAAAATCAACATACTGTATAATTAATATAATCGATGCAAAAACTAACCTATACACAGATATGTACAGTACACGAAATGCGTTTGTTTCTTCATTATGATCAGAGAAACGTAAACAAAACATTGGTTGCCATTTTTTATCGTGCTTTTTGGCGTGTTTAGGAAACGCATGATATAAAATCGCCTTTAATATTTGTGCCTGTTTTAGTTTAGGGTACTGTAGTACATGCATTAAGTGTTCTGTACATTAAAGGGTAGTTTGTTAACAGTACTACGTACAAGGGAAGGTTTTAAAAGTCTGAATATACATGTTAAATAAATAGGTAAATATGGTGTCACTACTTCGCGGATTTTCACCTATCGCGGTCGGGTCTGGAACCTATCTACCGCGATAAACGAGGGTTCACTGTACCGCTAATTATCGGGGGATAGACCAGCCACCTCGCTCACACATACACACACCGGTGATATGTCACTTCCTATTGGAGGCAGGACTTACATTGGGATAGATGATGGCAGGACAATTATGAGTAAAGAGCTTAAGGTTTGTATAATTAGGAAAAATACAAATAACTCCCAAATTTGTCATTTGTTCCAACACCTAATACAAACCATTTCACCCTTTATAGTGGAGTCTCATCCTTAGATGGGTGTTAGTCCTTAACCAACTGGCTGGTATTTTGGCCTGGGGTGTGTTATTGAGACACCCTGATACCTCGCTAACTCTCGCGTATGTGCGGAAGTTGACGAACTAGGCAATCAGTACATGTGTGAGAACTAAGCACTGTGACTTGACCAGGTAAAGATTCTTGGAGTGGAGCACTCTGCTTACTTAACATAGCCATTATCCGACTCTCCATCGCTGAGAAAATGGGAAGTTGGGAACATAACTATATTCCATATTTTAGGCTACACAAGGGATATAGTTTTCACTTGCAAATGGAGGAGGCCAGCTTGCAGATTTCCACAGGTGCTGTGCCCTAAGAGAGGGGGAAGATGAAGGAAGAAGAGGCCAGTCGCTCTACCCTTCATCCCAGACTAATGCTGGGCAACGTCTTCCCTCGACCAACTGCTATTTGTCCTGCAAGTGAGCTGAAGTATCTCAAACCACATGTTGTGCAGCCACAACAGGACCTAAGGGAAAGGTATTCCGGTTCCTGCAGTTTACGTTGTGCAGTTATTGGGCTGTGAATGTCGTTTGACGCTTTCAACACCCGCTTGAAATACCTACACCCCAGATGCTAGGGACTTACAGTACTTATACTTCTAACATCCTGAGTTCTGGATTCTACAATCTTGTGGGGGAGAGTCTGGATTCAAAACCTGGTCTATGACTTGTCGAATCCATGAAGGATTTGCATTCTTGGTGACCCTCCACTTGACCCTAATCATGTTCAAGAAAAGCTTGTATACCTGTGGGTGAGCTCTTGCAGGTAGTTTAAGATATCGCCCCACTGCTCTTACAGTTACATAGAAACAATTGATCAGGGTCAAAGAATAAAGTACGAAGACTCTCAATATAAAAGGATCCGAACCCTTGGGTCTGCTACAACCGGAGTCTTAGTCTTGGCAATGGAGTCATGGATGAAGTCGATGTTATCTGACCTCTATCCCCAAGCTGGGATAAGTCATAGAAGAGACCATGTCTTCGTTGACTCTCATAGCGGGGGCCAAAGCGAGAAAGAAAAACAACTGTCTTAAGAGTCAAGTCATGATCTGAGGACTGACTGGAGGTATGAAGTGCTCCCTTCCGGGAGCGGGGTACAAGATCTACGCTCTGAAGAGGTGGCCTCTTTACACGAAGTCAACCTTAGCGGATAGATCACTTCACCGGATCTGGCCAACATACTACTACTGATATAAATGGCCTATCAAAATTACGAACCGCTTTACACTTACCAAACATTCAAAACGAAGTTTACTTAACCTAAACATATAAATATCTTCCTCTGCCATCAGTACAGAGATCATAGCTAGACAGGCTTCATATTCTAAATATCTCTCTCTATGAACAGATGTGAAAAATGAAATACAACACTTGTGAGTTTAGTACGTTTAGAGGACAAATTCTTAGTAAAAAGGAAGTAGCCTTTTTAGATAGCTGGTTTGGACATTATAATTTCAAAGAATAAAGTACAGTACTAACTTTAGCCTTCAATTTTGACAACCTTTTAGACGTACATATCTTCTAATTCCTCTGGTTTATCTGCCATAATATTACTGAAAGAGTGAATCTAAAAATGATATCTAGGGAAACCTTAATCCTTCAAATCACTCTTAGCTTTAATTTCTAGTAGAAGTGATAGTACTACATGTTTGGAAGCAAACCCTACTAGAACAGACAAGGCCTAAAATTTATTCAGTTTATTGATTCCTTATACAACGGACAACACTAAGATAACCGAAAAATCTTTACTCAAGGGGTTAGCTACTGCACTGCATTGTTCAGTTGCTACTTTCCTCTTGGTAAGGGTTGAAGAGAGACTTTAGCTATGGTAAGTAGCTCTTCTAGGAGAAGGACACTCCTAACATCAACCATTGTTCTCTAGTCTTGGGTATTGTCATAGCCTCTGTACCATGGTCTTCCACTGTCTTGGGTTACAGTTCTCTTGCTTGAGGATACACTCAGGCACACTATCTATGCTTTCCTCACAGGGCTATTTTCCTTGTTGGAGCCCTTTAGCTTATAGCATCCCAGTTTTCAACTAGGATTGTAGCTTGGCTATTAATAATAATAATTGCAATGACTCAAAAGGAGACCTAATCAGTTACCCAAGCACTATATCCACATGCCAGGAAACTGCTTTCACCCTTGGCGGTCTTTAAAAAATGTTATTTTCATTAGTAAAATAAATTTTTGAATATACTTACCCGATAATCATGTAGCTGTCAACTCCGTTGCCCGACAGAAATCTACGGACGGGATACGCCAGCGATCGCTATACAAGAGGGGGGTGTACTCACCAGCGCCATCTGTGGTCAGGTACTCCAGTACTTCTTGTCAACACCACCTCAATTTTTTCCTCGGTCCACTGGTTCTCTATGGGGAGGAAGGGTGGGTCAATTAAATCATGATTATCGGGTAAGTATTTTCAAAAATTTATTTTACTAATGAAAATAACATTTTTCAATATTAATCTTACCCGATAATCATGTAGCTGATTCACACCCAGGGGGGTGGGTGAAAACCAGTGTACATGTTAATCAAGAAGCTAAGTATCCCGTATTTCATTTTTATCAGTTATTCAAAATAACAAATGAAATTATAAGTACCTGGTAAGGAAGTCGACTTGAACCATTACTCTGCCTTTAATAAGTACGTCTTCCTTACTGAGCGCAGCGGTCCTCTTAGGAGGCTGAACAACTCTTAGGTGCTGAAGTATAAAGGGCTGCAACCCATACTAAAGGACCTCATCACAACCTCTAACCTAGGCGCTTCTTAAGAAAGAATTGACCACCCGCCAAATCAACTAGGATGCGGAAGGCTTCTTAGCCCACCGTACAACCCAAAACAACAATAAAAGCATTCAAGAGAAAGGTTAAAAAGGTTATGGGATTATGGGAATGTAGTGGCTGAGCCCTCACCTACTACTGCACTCGCTGCTACGAATGGTCCCAGGGTGTAGCAGTTCTCGTAAAGAGACTGGACATCTTTGAGATAGAATGATGCAAACACTGACTTGCTCCTCCAATAGGTTGCATCCATAATACTCTGCAGAGAACGGTTCTGTTTGAAGGCCACTGAAGTAGCCACAGCTCTCACTTCATGTGTCCTTACCTTCAGCAAAGCAAGGTCTTCATCCTTCATGTGAGAATGAGCTTCTCTAATCAGAAGCCTTATGTAATAAGAAACTGCGTTCTTAGACATAGGCAGCAAAGGTTTCTTAATAGCACACCATAAGGCCTCTGATTGTCCTCGCAAGGGTTTTGACCTTTTAAGATAGTACTTAAGAGCTCTGACAGGGCAAAGTACTCTCTCCCGTTCGTTACCCACCATGTTGGAAAGGCTAGGAATTTCGAACGATTTAGGCCAAGGACGTGAAGGAAGCTCATTTTTTGCCAAAAAACCGAGCTGTAAGGAACATGTAGCCGTTTCAGATGTGAAACCTATGTTCCTGCTGAAGGCGTGAACCTCACTTACTCTTTTGGCTGTTGCAAGGCAGACGAGGAAAAGAGTTTTGAGAGTGAGGTCTTTGAAAGAGGCTGACTGGAGAGGTTCAAATCTAGATGACATAAGGAACCTTAGGACTACGTCTAGATTCCAGCCTGGAGTGGACAACCGACGTTCTTTAGAGGTCTCAAAAGACCTAAGGATGTCCTGCAGATCTTTGTTGGAGGAAAGATCCAAGCCTCTGTGGCGGAAAACCGCTGCCAACATACTTCTGTACCCCTTGATCGTAGGAGCTGATAGAGATCTAACATTCCTAAGATGTAACAGGAAGTCAGCAACTTGGGTTACAGTGGTACTGGTAGAGGAAACTGCATTGGTTCTGCACCAGCTTCGGAAGACTTCCCACTTAGATTGATAGATTCTGCGAGTGGATATCCTCCTTGCTCTGGCAATCGCTCTGGCTGCCTCCTTCGAAAAGCCTCTAGCTCTAGAGAGTCTTTCGATAGTCTGAAGGCAGTCAGACGAAGAGCGTGGAGGCTTGGGTGTACCTTCTTTACATGAGGTTGACGTAGAAGGTCCACTCTTAGAGGGAGAGTCCTGGGAACGTCGACCAGCCATTGCAGTACCTCTGTGAACCATTCTCTTGCAGGCCAAAGGGGAGCAACCAACGTCAGCCGTGTCCCTTCGTGAGAGACGAACTTCTGAAGAACCCTGTTGATGATCTTGAACGGCGGGAATGCATACAGGTCGAGGTGGGACCAATCCAGCGGAAAAGCATCCACGTGAACTGCTGCCGGGTCTGGAATCGGGGAACAGTACAATGGGAGCCTCTTGGTCATCGAGGTAGCGAACAGATCTATAGTTGGCTGACCCCACAGGGCCCAAAGTCTGCTGCACACGTTCTTGTGAAGGGTCCATTCTGTGGGGATGACTTGACCCTTCCTGCTGAGGCGATCTGCCGAGACATTCATATCGCCCTGAATGAACCTCGTTACCAGCGTGAGCTTTCGACTTTTTGACCAAATGAGGAGGTCCCTTGCGATCTCGAACAGCTTCCTCGAATGAGTCCCTCCCTGCTTGGAGATGTACGCCAAGGCTGTGGTGTTGTCGGAGTTCACCTCCACCACCTTGTTTAGCAGGAGGGACTTGAAGTTCATTAAGGCCAGATGAACTGCCAACAACTCCTTGCAATTGATGTGAAGCGTTTCCTGTTCCTGGTTCCATGTCCCCGAGCATTCCTGTCCGTCCAATGTCGCGCCCCAGCCCGAGTCTGATGCGTCCGAGTAGAGATGAAGGTCGGGGGTCTGAACAGCTAATGAGAGACCCTCCTTGAGAAGAATGTTGTTCTTCCACCACGTTAGAGTAGCCCTCATCTCTTTGGAAACAGGAAAAGAGACCGCCTCGAGCGTCATATCCTTGTTCCAGTGAGCTGCTAGATGGTACTGAAGGGGGCGGAGGTGGAGTCTCCCTAACTCGATGAACAGGGCTATCGATGAAAGAGTCCCTGTTAGACTCATCCACTGCCTCACCGAGCATCGGTTCTTCTTCAGCATGCTCAGGATGCACTTTAGGGCTTGGTTGATTCTTGGGGCCGACGGAAAAGCCCGAAAAGCTCGACTCTGAATCTCCATTCCCAGGTAAACGATGGTTTGGGAAGGAACGAGCTGGGACTTCTCTAAATTGACCAAGAGACCCAGTTCCTTGGTCAAATCCAAAGTCCATCTGAGACTCTCCAGACAGCGACGACTTGTGGGGGCTCTTAAAAGCCAGTCGTCTAAATAAAGGGAGGCTCTGATGTCTGCCAAGTGAAGGAATTTCGCAATATTCCTCATCAGTCGCGTAAACACAAGAGGTGCCGTGCTTAGGCCAAAGCACAGGGCTTGGAACTGGTACACAACCTCTCCAAAGATGAATCTCAGAAAAGGTTGGGAGTCTGGATGGATGGGAACGTGAAAGTAGGCGTCTTTCAGATCCAACGAGACCATCCAGTCCTCCTGCCTGACCGCTGCTAGGACCGACTTCGTCGTCTCCATTGTGAACGTCTGCTTGGTGACATAAGCATTGAGCGCACTGACGTCCAGCACCGGTCTCCAACCTCCTGTCTTCTTGGCCACCAGGAAGAGACGGTTGTAAAAGCCCGGGGATTGATGGTCCCGGACTATCACCACTGCCTCCTTCTGTAACAGGAGCGACACCTCTTGATGTAACGCTAGCCTCTTGTCCTTCTCCTTGTAGTTGGGAGAGAGGTTGATGGGAGATGTGGTCAGAGGGGGATTGCGGCAGAACGGAATTCTGTAACCCTCCCTTAGCCACTTGACAGACTGAGCGTCTGCACCTCTTCTTTCCCAGGCTTGCCAGAAGGTCTTGAGTCTGGCTCCTACAGCTGTCTGGAGAGGAGGGAAGTCAAAGCTTGCTTTTCGTGGACTTGGCACCTTTCTTGGACTTGCCCCTGTGACTGTCTGCACGGGAACTTCCTCGGCTGGGGGCTCTGCCACGAAAGGGCGGAATGAATCTGGTAGCAGGTGTATCAGCCACAGGGGTGCGGTAAGATCTCGGCACTGAAGGTACGATTTTAGCCTTACGTGCTGAAGAGGCCATGAGGTCATGCGTATCTTTCTGGATAAGAGCCGCAGCCATCTCCTTGATTAGCTCCTCCGGAAACAGGAACTTGGAGAGAGGAGCAAACAGCAACTGTGACCTCTGGCAAGGGGTGATACCAGTAGATAAGTAGGAGCATAGATGTTCCCTTTTCTTGAGGACTCCTGAGACAAAAATAGAAGCAAGTTCGCCAGAACCATCGCGAATTGCTCTGTCCATACAGGACATGATCAGCATGGCCGAGTCTTTGTCAGAAGGGGCAGTCTTCTTGCTCAAGGCCCCCAGGCACCAATCGAGGAAATTAAAAATTTCGAAGGCGCGAAAGACTCCCTTCAACAAGTGGTCCAGATCAGAAAAAGTCCAGCAGACCTTCGAGCGTCTCATAGCCGACCTACGGGGAGAGTCAACCAAACTTGAGAAGTCGGCCTGGGCAGAGGCAGGGACCCCCAAGCCTGGTTCCTCTCCCGTGGCATACCAGACGCCCAACTTAGAAGCCAGCTTAGGAGGAGGAAACACAAAAGATGTCCTTCCCAGTTGCTGCTTGGACTGCAACCAATCCCCTAAAACCCTCAAAGCTCTCTTTGATGATCTGACGAGGACAAGCTTGGTGTAGGCAGACGTAATAGGCTGCATGCCTTGAGAAAACTCGGATGGAGGAGAACGAGGGGTTGCAGAAACGAAGTGTTCAGGGTATAACTCTCTGAACAGAGTCAGGACCTTACGAAAGTCTAAGGAAGGTGGCGACGACTTGTGTTCCTCCACATCAGAAGAAGGATCATCCAGGTGAGCAGCTTCATCCTCAGAAACCTCATCTCCTGAGAGTTGAGAAGCGAGAGGTAACGGTATAGCGGCATGCTGAATGGCTGAATCCTGTAGAACGGGTGCATGCGCACTTGCGGATCCATCATCACGCCTCTGCTGAAGAGGATGAGGGCTGGCAATGACAAAGTCATGAGGCTGGGGTGAAGGAGGTTCTGCGGAGGTCTGAGGAGCAAGCGTGGTCAGAAGCGAATGCTGTAAGGCCTGAGGCTCATGCTGCATGGTATGCGGTTCATGTTGAATGGGAAGAGGCTCATGCTGCGAAGAATGCGGCTGCTGCATGCGTTGAGGAGGCTGCCTCATAGCATGAGGTTCCTGCCTCAAGGGTTGCGTCTGCCTCAAGGGTTGAGGAGGTTGCTGCGCAGAGAGAGGCTCTTGCCTCAAGGGTTGAGGCGGTTGCCGCATAGCCTGAGGCTGCTGCCTCATGGGTGGAGGAGGTTGCCGCAACGCATGAGGCTCCTGCCTCATGGGTAGAGGAGGTTGCCGCATAGCATGAGGCTCCTGCCTCAAGGGTTGAGGAGGTTGCCGCATAGCAAGAGGCTCCTGCCTCAAGGAAAGAGGAGGTTGCTGCATAGCGCTGGTACCTGGCAACTCCCAATGCGGCAGCTCACGCATGGAGGCAGGAGGAGCCTCAACATCATACGTCTGGCAGGGTGGACTGCGCAGAGGTGGAGGAGCGCTCGCAGGAGGAGGTGTGCTAACCTTCTCTGCCTGAAACTCCTGCATCAAAACCGCAAGCTGAGACTGCATTGTCTGCAGCATAGACTACTTGGGATCAACAGAAGTTGGAGCAGAGGCCTGTTGAGGCATCGCTTTACCTCTCTTAGGAGGTGTGCAGTCATCAGATGACTGCGGCGAGTCCGAACTGGCCCAGTGGCTACACCTGGGCCGTTGGACTCGCTCGGCCTGGACCTTACGTTTAAGAGGTCGTGAGACCTGGGTCCAGCGTTTCCTCCTGGAAACTTCTTCCGCAGACGAGGAATTTAAGGGCTCAATCGTCTGGGACTGGAAGTGACGATCTCTATCAGATACGCCCGCAACCACTGAGGATACAACTGTGCGCCGATGAAGGCCTGCCGAACCCTTTTGCCCTTCGACGTTACTTCTCCCCTGGGCTTGGGAGCTTGCAAGAGGTCCCGGACTGGGAGGACGACTGGCACGCACAGAAGTATCCTCATGCGCAACACTGACACTGACACTAGGCACAGCACTGGCACTAACACTTCCCACTGCACTTTTCACTTTAAGTTCCTTGACATCTGCCAAGAGAAGATTGTGGTCACTCACTAAAGACTCCACCTTATCACCTAGAGCCTGAATGGCACGTAACATATCCGACATATCAGGCTGAGCACTCGTAATAGGTTCGGGGGTCACCACTACAGGGGAAGGAAAAGGTTGAGGATCATGGGGGGAGGAATAAACCAAAGAGCGAGAAGAACTCCTCCTAACTCTCTCCCTCTCTAACCTAGTCGTATACTTGAGGAATTCATTAAAATCGAATTCCGAAAGCCCAGCACATTCCCCACATCGATCTTCCAACTGACAGGATTTTCCCCTACAGTCGGAACAAACGGTGTGAGGATCAACAGAGGCCTTCGGAAGACGCCTATTACAAGTCCTAACACTACATCGCCTAATTTTAGGAGCTTGAGAGTGGTCGGACATCTTGAATTTAGAGAACAGTCAAGGGGGAATTCCAAAGTAAAGCAAAGATCGTTAACCAATAAATCAATTTAATTCCAAAAGCTATCTAAGCTAAGGGAAAAGCTTCCTGTATAGCGAAGGCTAAATTTTAGAGCAAATACTTCACCAAAACCGTGAACAAAGACTCCAAAATCAACAGCGTATCCATGTAGGTCTTACCGGCGGCACGACAGAGGAAAAATTGAGGTGGTGTTGACAAGAAGTACTGGAGTACCTGACCACAGATGGCGCTGGTGAGTACACCCCCCTCTTGTATAGCGATCGCTGGCGTATCCCGTCCGTAGATTTCTGTCGGGCAACGGAGTTGACAGCTACATGATTATCGGGTAAGATTAATATTGAAAAATGAACGACTTAATAACCGATGTGGTAATGTCCATGACTGGTGAACGCCAGACTGAGTTTCGAGTCTCGCTCAAACTCGTTAGTTTCTTTGGTCACTGCAACCTCATCATACTTGTTAGCTAAGGATGGAGGGTTTGGGAGAGCCTATAAGTATATCTGCTGAGTCATCAGCAGCCATTGCCTGGTCCTCCTTGGTCCAACCTTGGGCACTGATCATTTGTATATATGGTCAGTCTACAAGGCATTGTCACTGTCCCTTGCCTCTGCCATTCATGAGTGGCCTTTAAAACCTTTAAAAACATTGAAGGTTCAGACCCAAATGTTGCACCACCAAGTAAAAATCATCAAGATCACAGTACTATAATCATACAGCTCTAAATGTTTGAGAAAATTGGTAACATGGTCCTCACTTCAAATCAGATTTATGACATATCAGATGACCCACCTGCCACACATTATCCCTCATATGCTTATCAATCAAGCAAGCAAAAAGACGTTGTTGCGTCAATTTTTCCTTACCGGCAATCGTCTCTACGCTCCACTATAACAACAATTGGCAGAAGACCCCGACGATCCCCAACTTTCCTCATACCAAACATATGGCAAGTCCTTTCATTTTGGGTTTAAGTCATTTTAAAACGATATCCCTAAAATAATGACCCACGGGGCTGGCGAGTGCAGCTCTACAGTATATGTACCACTTACCAGTACATGGAACAGTGATGTGTTTTGTTCTTTGAGAGCGAAGCAAGCCACGGCGGAGCAAAACAAATTAATAGTTTTAAATAATATCCCTGATATAATGACCCACACGGCTGGAGAGTGCAGCTCTATATGTACTGATTGTCGGTACATACGAGCAGTGATGTTTTTCGTTCTTTGCAAGGAAACCCAGTAACGGCGGAGCAAAACCCATTAGAAGTTTTAAAATACTGCTTACCATTACATAAGAGCAGTGATGTTTATTGTTCTCTGCGAGCGAAGCAGAGCAAAACTCGTTAGGAGTTTGAAAAAATATCCCCAAAATAATGACCCATGGAACTGGCGAAGGCAGCTCTATATACTACTTGCCAGTACATAGGAGCAGTGATGTTTTTTGTTCTTTGCAATCAAAGTGAGCCATGGCAGAGCATAAACCATTATAGAATCTGTTTTACCTAAAATTAATGGAGTGTTCTTGTTTAATTCAGTTGTGTTCTCCTCTAATTCAGTCAAGTCATTTTGTTTTTCCTCTTTTCACAGAGTTAAAAACATGGTTCCCACCATCGTTGTTTCACAAGGGGGGACCAGGTCACGGAAGAACAGTTGATTAGCCCCTGAAATGAATGTCAAATTTGGACGGCACACGCTATTTGCTACAGGAAAACCATTATTTTTAATTAGAAAATTTTGTTCTGACCGGATCTATAATTTTAAAATAAAATATAGTTCATGCATTTAGATAGAAATTTAAGTATTGCATACTTACCAAAATTATTAAACACTGTACATTTATTCAACAGGTTGGAAAAATACAAAATAGGCTTCATGTACTTGGCTAGAAATTAACGTAACATATAATTACCCGAATCATCATCAAACACTGTACATGTATTCAAGTATTATAATGAACCGTGAACCATCCACTCCTCGGATAGTTTTATCAAACATGAAAGGTAAAACATATATTTACCGAATAAATAAGGGTATTATTATAGAACCTTTTACCTAAATAAGGCACCTCAGATCGTTTTATCAAACATGAAAGATAAGACATATATTTAACGAATAAATAAGGGTATTATTTTAGAACCTTTTACCAAAATAAGATCTAACCTAGGTCATGTCAAAACCACTTAGCCCAAAAGATAGTAATTTTTAAACTTTACACAAAAACAAAATTGCTCTTACCACAGGTGGTCATCAGAATGTGAAAAACATTCACTCATAATGATAGAAATGTCTAAACTTTAGAGAATAAAACAAAAATTGTTCTTTCCCGGGTTATTGTATTGACACTAACGCAGAAGCTTTGCTTTATTGGGAGAATGTAAACAATGACGCATGTCACGTGACAGATGTTAAAGAAAATGGAAAGTTATAATCATGAAAGAAAACGTAGTTAGAGTAAAAAATGTAGAAAAAATATAATTTCCTCTTTACTTAAACTATAAAATACATTATTTCCTTCACATAAATATAACGATATGCACTAAAGGCACTTATGATAAGATAGAATGTGCTTAAAATGCCCTTTTTATGAGAAAATGCAACATTTAAAAATGTTTATTTTTACGGAAAAGTGCATTGTGAGGCCATCTATCAGTAATTATTCGGAACCAATGAACTATAGAAACTTACTATTCTAATGAAAAACTTTTGTTAATTTTCTAAAACAATGTAATATAAATATCAAAATGCTAAAAAATACTTTAGTACGACTTAATTAAGAAGCTATACTTTGTTTTTATAGAAGATTTATCGATTGAATTTAATGAAAATGAAGGTTTGAAAGGCCTGCTGAAATATTCATTCTGGTAATCTTGTTTAAATTAAAGAAAATTACATAAGAGGTGTCGTGATTTTCACCAGTTAATTAAATCTGCCCGATGTACTGGGCGGATCGCAAGGCCTTGAAGAGGCAAAGTTTCCCTAAACTTTCCAGGATTTAACTAAAATACGGTGATAAAATTTACAATTTTATTACAAAAATAAACTCTGATAAAGACAAACAACATTCTTAAGCATTCAAAAAACTCACTGAAAAAACAAGACTGACCCTAGGTAATGTAGCATGTGCTCTTCAAGCACAAAGTCCACACCGGACTCATTAACAAACTGAAAATAGTGCCAATTCGAATTCAATACACAACGAATCACACACCAAATATCCCTATTCTTATTTAACTCAGGATTCAGATCCCCAATCACAAGGATCTCTACACTAAACTGCGATATAAAAACTAAACATCTTGCACTCAAACTTCTACTACAACCAACCTGGTAGACAAGGTAGAGAGGAGAGATAACAATTAGAGGGGACTTACTTCGGTTGGGGACGTTGGATCAAAAGAGGACGAGCTATCCTTGCAACCCCCGACGTCACCTTTTTGGCGCAAATTTGCCCTGAACCTAAATTTCTACATTGGATTTTTTTATCATGTTACAACAGAATGACTTTATTTTTCCTAATCTTAAATTACCAGCAATTGATTTTATTAGTCTCAGCGCCTTCCTACCAGGTGGTTTCCTTTTTTGGCTCTAAACGTTCACGTCTGGAACTACATTCATTCGCCCGCGAGTTTCTCCTCTCCCTCCAAATTGACGTAGTCGTAGGCGGAGTCAAATGGCGGGAATTTCGATTGATCGGGTCGAAATTCCCGACATCCTCCACGCCCCAAAATAAGGAGCGATGAAACGTCGGTCAATTGGATGGAGCTAGACTCGGGGTGAGGGGAGTGGCTTACTCCGAGACTCTGTTAGGCTCGCTGCGTAGCGCTCCGCAACGACTCGAACAGAGTGCGCACAATATACTACAGCAATGTTACCCCGGGGTAATAAACACAATCAATAATATACAGTCATATAACAGATCAAAATAGGCAATGGGCCTAGCAATTCTAAAGCACTCGTGTAATACACATAAGGAACAGCAGAAATAAGTGATATGTACACATTTTACAATTCAATTGGCAAGCAATTAGGCAATGGGCCTAAGACAATTCAAGAAATGGTAGAAATGCAATCATAATAAGTCAAGTGCAACGACAATTAGGCAATGGGCCTAAGACAATTCAAAAAATGGCAGAAATACAATCATAATAATTCAAGTGCAACGACAATTAGGCAATGGGCCTAAGACAATTCAAGAAATGGCAGAAATACATATGACAATTCAAATTCAGTCTGTCTCAACTCACAATAATCAAGACTTCTATAGCGCTGCTACATGCAGACCGTTACTTAATGGAGTACAAGAGGGAGGGGCAGGTTCTGTGCAACGCTCGGTCTGTACGCACGAGAGACCATCCCGTCCCCGTACTCCACCCCTAAGCACTTCCAACCTCCGCAGATTCACGCACACCTCACAAACTCCACCCTCCCTACCTTCCAGATAGAACACGCCCCCTTTTTCACAGTTTGCAGCTACTTTTTATATATCGTCACCTTTCAGTAGACAGTCCATTAGTTCTCGCTGTTTCGCGGCAGCCCTTCTCAATGGGCGTGCAGAACGTCTTTGTGCGTTCGTCTGCTCTGATTCAGTTTCATTTTCATTTTCACTTCTTTCACTAACTGCATAGTTCTCACCTTCCTCGTCGTTGTCGTCCGTTCCTGTGGCTGGTTGTTGAGTTGTCGTAGCTGTTGCCATACCCTGGTCGTTCCCAGACGTCTCCGCTATCCCTGGCATTCCGGCTGTCGAACTGTTCGCACCCTCTTCTCCGTCGACTCCTTCATAGTCATCCTCAGAGGGGGCTATTTCTAGGGGAACCAGGTGGCTGATAGCTCGCAGCGATTCGACACCCTCAAACAACACTTTCGCCGAGCGTACGACTCCGTTGTCGTCAGGATACGTCTCCACGACACGTCCCAGTGGCCAAGTCACTCTCTTCTTATTGTCCTGCTTCACTAGCACGATGTCTCCGGGGTGCAGCTTGGAGGGTTCCCCGGGCCGACTGTCGTGCCGGGCCCTCAAGGCACTCAAGTATTCCTTTCTCCAGCGTTCCCTAAAGGCTTTGAGCGAATCTGTCAATCTTACGTAACGATCACGTAGCTTCCGAGAGGTGAAGGTTGCGTTAAGATGGTCGTCCGGTAAGATCGGGGCCATGAGGTGGACTTGGTGTCCTCTTATCAAATGGGAGGGGGTGAGGACTTCATCCTCGCGCTCGTCACCGCTGTACATGAGCGGTCGATTATTCACCACTGCTTCTGCTTCTTTCACGAGGGTTAGCACGTGGGCGTCCGGCAGGTACTTCTTTCCGAGGGCTATCTGGAGGGTCCGTTTCGTTACTCCTATCAAACGCTCGAAGAACCCACCCTTCCAAGGTGCACGGGGCGTCTGAAACCGCCACTTTATGCCAGTTTTCCTCAGGAACTGCTGGACTTCATCCTCTTCATAAAGTCCCTGTAGGAGGTGGCTGGCAGCCTTGAAGGTTTGATGGTTATCGGACATGATGAGCTGTGGGGCACCGTGGGTGGCGCTAAACCGTCTAAGTGCCAACACGAATTCTTCTGCTTCCAAAGAGGGACAGAAGTCAAGGTACACGGCTCTGCTGGCCATGCAAGTTACGATAAGTATATACCCTGGCCGTGTTTCCGTGTGTATAGCTGCTGTGTGGTCCACTCCGACCGCCGTGAACGGTTTTGTGAGGGTGATCCTTTCCTTTGGCAGGGGGGGTGGTGGTGGCTGTCTCGTCAGAGGCTGGAAGGCCAGCTTGCATTCAGGGCATTGCCGCACGGTTCGCTTCGCAATGGAACGTAGACCCGCCACCCAACATTTCTGTCGAAAGATACCTATTAGTGTATTCACCCCACAATGCAAATGTAACTGATGTAAATAATTTAGATACATCCTAACCAAATGCCCTTTGGCTGGCAAGAGAATTAAATGATCAGTTTCTCCTACATGGGACACTCGTCCCCTGGTGCAGATGAGATTATCTACAAAAACTAAATTCAATTGTCTAGCAAAATTAGCAACTTCACGAGGGGGTCTGACTCCGCCCTCTAAGTAGGCATAAACAGTAGGCAAATAATGTTTTTGCTCTAATTTTACAACAATACTGAACGGGTGCCGTTCTATCTTAGCAAACTTTAAAACTAGTCTGGCTACTCGTAACAAGAATTGGAACCCTACTTCCCTCTTCAGGACGTCCCAAATCTCGCCTGGGGGGGTAGGACACATCTCCTCCCTCAACTCCTGCACCGCCGCTACTACGTGAGTTTGATGTAGTAAATCTTCCTCCTCGCAAGGAACAGGCCTTCCCGTGGTCCTGAGAAATTCTGGACCGTTCCTCCACAGGGGGTTAGCTTGCAATTGTTGAGCCGTTGCGCCTCGGGATAGGATATCGGCAGGGTTCTGATGACTAGGGACATGGTTCAGACTGAAACTACAAACCTGCTGAATAAAATTAATTTCCGCCACTCTGTTAGAAACAAACACATTTTTATTAGACCTGGCATCGGGCGATGCTACCCATGCCAACGTTACCTTACTGTCGGTCCACATTACTATTTCCCGTGGCTCGATCAGATCCTTGAGCGTTCTTGCTAGTCTGCTGCCTAACAACAAGGCCAGCAACTCTAGCTTAGGGATCGTCAGCTTGCTCATCCCTTTCGGAGTGATCCGGGTTTTACTTGTTACCAGACTTACCCGATTGTGTTCGTCCCTAGTATATGCTACTGCTCCATATGCCTTACTGCTGGCATCGGTGAACACATGAAGTTGTAAGCCTTTTTTTCCTATTGATCTTTGAAAGGTGATGTCGCTCACCGCTTTCAAATCATTCAACAATTCACTTGCCTCTTTAGCCCTCTCTTTTCCTAAAACATCATCCCAACCTACATTATCCTCCCATAGTTGTTGAAGGAAAAGCTTTCCCCTTACAAATAATGGGCTTATCAAACCTATCGGATCATATATGGAGACTAATAGGGAAAGTACCCTACGCTTCGTGGGCACCCATCCCTCCCCCAACTCACAGATCCTTTTGCTTTCTTTCACACACAATCTGTCCACGTCCCGGGCCCATCGCAGCCCGAGCACGTTCACACTCACAGGCTCATTCCACTGTCTCTCGCTATCGAAGGCCAAGTGATTGCTGGCCCACCCTTCTAAGGGCATACCCGCCCTTTTTAAGATGTTATGAACAGACTCATGCTCTTGCCTCATATGTTCTATATCTTCAAACGTGGCCAGATAATTATCAACATAAAAAGATTTTACTAAATCTGGGCGCCCTTCCTCTTTAAAATGACAATTTAATATTTGCTGTACCAAAAATGGACTAGCTGTGATGCCGAACACCACGACTCTAAAGGCGAAGGTAAGCGCTCGACCAGCTGCCTTGCGCCACAGAAATCGTGTGTATTTGGCATCACGAGGATCTAACAAAACACGATGGAATGCTTTACTTATGTCGGCTAACATGGCATATCGATTCAACCTAAACCTTATAATTAAACTATATGCTACTTCTACCAAATTGGGCCCAGGTAAAAGACATTCATTCAAGGACTTGCAACCTTGTGACTTGGCAGAGGCATTGAACACGATTCTAAGGGGGGTGGTACGGCTGTCTTTCTTAACACCAAAGTGTGGCATGTAATAACCTTCCACTACGGGATTTTTCACTTCTGATATAAAACCTGCTTCGAGATACTTATCTATCACTCCCTGATATTGTTCAAGATATTCCCTATCCTTTTTGAATTTTGTCTGCAACGACTCCAACTGCGTCATAGCGTTACGATAATTGGTTTCTGGCCTAGCATCCGATCCAAATGGTAGGCTAACCTGATATCCCTCAGGTTTTCTTACAACGCTTTGCGATACCTTTCGCACGGCCTCGGCCTCGCGAACAGTGTATTGCTCAGATGGGGCGATACCAACACGGTCTAATCGCCACCACTCGTCTACATCATACAGATATGGCTCGTCCGTGATTCTGCACACTCGCAACGTTCTTACTTGTTCGACCTTTTCCCCTTGGAACAGCCACTGTGGCACCTTCCCGTACGGGGACATACCATTATGCGTTAAGAAAAGATTTATCCCATCTACTTTTTCTACACCTATGACAAAATAGCTAAAATAATCAGCCCCAACTAATATGTGAACGTTCTTCATGGTATCTGATTGGTTTGCTGGATCGGCTAACGTGACTCCCTTGGTCAACAGATGCTGTCTGACTTTAACATAACCCACGTTATGTATCGGGACGTCCACGTGTTCGTGTGCCACCAATTTCATACGCACGATTCTTTTCCCCATTTCAACCCTGCAACTTACTACATCGTATTGGCCGCTTATTTCCTCGGAACCAAACGGAGCTATATTCAAGGATACTCTTCCTACCACCGGTAGGCCTAATTGACGGGCAATTTTTGCAGAGATGAAGCTCCTCTGGCTTCCTGAGTCGAGAAATAGGCGGACTCGCTTACTACCTTGCCTTTGTTGAATACCTGCCATGGCTGTTGGCAAGATAGTGCATGGGAGGTCCACATCAGACCTCTGCGCGATCTTTGCGCTCGTGCACGGCTTAGATTCTACTTTAACCTTAGACGGACGGGGGGCATTTTGGTTCGGTGCAGGCGTCGCATTTACTACGGGGCGGGACGTTGTTGATTGACTATTACTATGACTAGGGATTGATTGCGGTCTACCCGCATCGCAAATCGCAGTGTGGTGCTTAGCATTACAGTTTCTACAGGAATTTGATACGGGACATTTATCGCTACGATGGCCTGATTTCGTGCAATTGAAACAAAGACCCCTTTTTAGTAAAATGCGACGTCTAGCAGCTACGTCTGTCACTTGGCGACATCCGTGAGGCGGGTGCCGTTCGCTACAAAATGGGCAGGAATTTTGGTGGATGGGATGGGTTTTCGGTCTTACACTACTGTCTGGTCTTTTGTCACTCTCAAGACTGTCGCCTCTCTGCAATGCATCGTCTTCTAACATTCTTACTATGAAATCTATTGCCTCAAAAAACTCGTCCAACGTATAGTCGCATTTCCTCAAATGCTCTACCACCTTGCGGTATAGTTTTCCCTCTGACAATTTTTGATTAATGAGGCTCATGACCATGCCCTGGCCTAAGTCATTGGTACTAAGTCTTTTGATTTGCTCAATAATGATAGTTAACTCAAAACGGAACCTTTTTAATTCTACTGGGTTTAGTGACGGCACAAAGATGTTTGCTAACTTGCGGTGCAGAATCACGAGCGTTTGGTGCACGTTGCCATACTGCTTATCTAATAAATCTAATGCTACTCTATAGTTCGCGGCGGTTACACTCAGGGATTTGATAATCCTGAGCGGCTCCTTGCCCAACGTCCCCAATAAATACGTGAATTTAGACACTTCGTCTAAATCCGCTCTTCGATCCACGTGGATCGTGAATAATTCACGGTACGATGCGTACTCTTGCACTTCCCCTTCAAACGTGGGGAGAGGCAGCGGCTTCAACCTGGGGAGGGCAACATTCCCCGTTGAAGGGCCTTTCACTTTATCTATTCTATTGTACAATAGTGTGGAAGCGCGTGTCGCTTCACCTAACATATGCCTAATTCGGGCTTCGATACTAGACTCTAATTTAACTCTCTGGTTTTTGTACAGCTCTTTAAGCTGTCGGACCTCTGCCTGCAACTCCGTTACCAAATTCTGGTAAACGGACTCGGAGTAGGTCTCAATCAGTGCCCTTTGCGTTTCGCTTAGCAAATCCTCCAGTAGGCCCATCGACGCCTCGATATGCACGATCGTAGATAGAGCCATCTTAATTACTTTACTTTACGTTTGGGGGGGTTGGACAAGGCAAGGAGAAAAGGATAATTTAACGTTAAGGGACTCAAAGAACTGACCCACGTGGGCGATCGCACATCGAGACGTAGAGGACCTTAATTGTTAGTCTCTCTCTCTCAAAAGCTCATATTTTAAATTAGTCCTGTCCGGCTCTGGGAAGCGCTTGCGATCCGGTTCGAAGGACCAAATGTCGTGATTTTCACCAGTTAATTAAATCTGCCCGATGTACTGGGCGGATCGCAAGGCCTTGAAGAGGCAAAGTTTCCCTAAACTTTCCAGGATTTAACTAAAATACGGTGATAAAATTTACAATTTTATTACAAAAATAAACTCTGATAAAGACAAACAACATTCTTAAGCATTCAAAAAACTCACTGAAAAAACAAGACTGACCCTAGGTAATGTAGCATGTGCTCTTCAAGCACAAAGTCCACACCGGACTCATTAACAAACTGAAAATAGTGCCAATTCGAATTCAATACACAACGAATCACACACCAAATATCCCTATTCTTATTTAACTCAGGATTCAGATCCCCAATCACAAGGATCTCTACACTAAACTGCGATATAAAAACTAAACATCTTGCACTCAAACTTCTACTACAACCAACCTGGTAGACAAGGTAGAGAGGAGAGATAACAATTAGAGGGGACTTACTTCGGTTGGGGACGTTGGATCAAAAGAGGACGAGCTATCCTTGCAACCCCCGACGTCACCTTTTTGGCGCAAATTTGCCCTGAACCTAAATTTCTACATTGGATTTTTTTATCATGTTACAACAGAATGACTTTATTTTTCCTAATCTTAAATTACCAGCAATTGATTTTATTAGTCTCAGCGCCTTCCTACCAGGTGGTTTCCTTTTTTGGCTCTAAACGTTCACGTCTGGAACTACATTCATTCGCCCGCGAGTTTCTCCTCTCCCTCCAAATTGACGTAGTCGTAGGCGGAGTCAAATGGCGGGAATTTCGATTGATCGGGTCGAAATTCCCGACATCAGGGTTTAATTACAATATATTCAAATGTAAATAAGTTATTTTTCCTCCTTATATCTGATATTAAAGACCTAAAGTGTTGGCCTCTTTGACTAAGAAATTTCCACTATTGGAAAATTTATTTCGTCTACTGTAATTGTTTTTTTTTCTTTTATGACTTAAACCATACAATAAACATGCTCAAAGCAACTCTTTATTCTGGCCATGAAAAGTTTGATATACGGATAATAAATTTCAATAAATAAATGCATAATAGTACATTATTTAGCCTTGATAGACTGTCAAACGTGTGATACAATTATCTTAAAAGAATGAACTCTTCATAATTGGTAAAACGAATAACTATTGTTATTTCTATCAAGGCTACGTTTAAAAATTTATTATTTTGAACATATTGATATTTTGTAAACAAAATCATGATATTTCAAAAAAATAATAGTTAAAAAATTCAAAAATATGTACGAAAATATAATTGAAATCTTTGAATTCACAAAGTCCATTCTGGCAAAACATAAAAGTTGGAGCTTATATAGAAGAAGAGTAAGGCCAAAAATATGAAACTAAAGTTAGGAAGTTAAAGATATTGCCTTGTATATTAGACAGGCCCTTGAAATTAGAAGTAAAAGTATGTTAGCTATGGTGTTTGTGTAGGAGGTAACTCATGATAGTAGTGTGCCCACAATCACGGCGCTGTGGAGAGAGCAATGAGGAACCTGGACGTCGTTTTCATCAAAAATTATAAAAACGAAATGAATGATGATGAAATATGAAGCCTATTATCATTTCCTTAAGAACTATTAGTTGTTGCTGAATATATATCATTTGTTCGGTTATATATAGCTGCTACCCATTTCTGTTTCAGTTAAGAGTCATATCAATTACATTATATTATCCCATTACTGTACTATAATCACATACTACTAATATCAACATTATTGTTTATAAAACCTATATCATTATCACAGAGATTGCTGTTGGCAGGGGCACCAGCCACCCGTTGAGATACTACCGTTAGGGAGTTACTTGATCCTTTAGACTGGCCAGACACTACTAAATTGGATCATTTTCTCTGGTTACGGCTCATTTACCTTTGCCTACACATGCACCGAATAATCTAGTCTATTCTTCACACATTCTCCTCTGTCCTCATACACCTGACAACCCTAAGATTGCCAACCAATTCTTCTTTGCTCTAAGGGGTTTAACTACTGTTCAGTGGCTACTTTCCTCTTGGTGAGGGCAGAAGAGACTCTTTAGCTATGGTTAGCATTTCTGCTAGGAGGAAACTCCAAAATAAAACCGTTGTTCTCCATGGTCGTCCACTGTCATGGGTTAGAGTTCTCTTGCTTTGAGGGTACAATCAGCCACACTATTCGATCTGTTTCCTTATTTCCTTTCCTCACTGGGCTACTTTCTTTGGTAGAGCCCTTATGGGGATTATAGCATCCTGCTTTTCCAACTAGGGTTTTAGCTAACCTAATAATAATAATAGTAATAATAATAATAATAATAATAATAATAATAATAATAATAATAATTCGCTGAGCAGGCAGTGTTTGTTCATAAGAATTCTTGCATCATGTTCCACATTGATTATCTCGTTTCTGAAGTTCAATTTTCATTCTTTAATAAATAAAATAACATTCTTTCTTTGCATCTTTATAGACTCAAGGTGTAGACATGCAATTTTCTCCTACTTTATCATATTTCATCTGAATATGTAGATAAAGTTTTTCCTTTTATAAAATTAACAACTGGGGGCAAATAATTGTTTTCATCATGATGTAGTTTCATTTAGACTTGTATATTTAGAGAGAGAGAGAGAGAGAGAGAGAGAGAGAGAGAGAGAGAGAGAGAGAGAGAGAGAGAGAGAGAGAGAGAGTGAGAGAGAGAGAGAGATTAGTTCTAAACTTCCATTGTAAACATCATAACAATATCTTTTTATGTTGATTTTGCCTAGATCTCATAGTAACGTATATATATATATATATATATATATATATATATATATATATATATATATATATATATATATCCTGGGGACTGATCATATATATTCAAATAATCAGCACCCAAGACCCTCTCCACCCTAGCTAGGACCAGGGAGGGCCAGGCAATGGCTGCTGAGGACTTAGCAGGTAGACCTATAGGCTCCCCCCAAAACCTCCATCGTTAGCTCACGAGGATAGTGAGGCCCTTGTCCTGCATTGGACTATATATATATATATATATATATATATATATATATATATATATATATATATATATATATATATATATATATATATATATATATATATATATATGATCAGCACCCAAGCCGCCTCTCCACCAAAGGTAGGACCAGGGAGGGCTAGGCAATAGTTGCTGATGACTCAGTAGATATCACAACAGATTACTAGGCGTATTAGACTTAACTAGAGGGGGACTCAGTAATCCGCAGACCTCCACCACGACAGCTTATTTCTCGACCTTAACATGTATTAATTGGCGTGGATTTTCATACGCTCAAATATGAACTAAGTTTGAAGTCTGTGTGACAACGATGTCCAAATTTATGGCTGATTACGTGAATTGGACATTTTGATTGATCATGACATTGACCTTTGAAATTGACATGGCAAAATGTAATTATTTTCCACCTTTTAACATGAAAGTTAATCCCTACAAGTTTCATTACTCTACGGTTAAAATTGTGGCCAGGAAGATGTTCGCAAACAAACACACTAACGGAATTTAAACCTAACCTCCTTCCAACTTCGTTGGCGGAAGTAATTAGTCGTAATATACTTAATAAAAGTTTATATATACGGATAAATTTTATTTTTCATTACTATGTAATCAATAAGTTCACGATGGTTCTAAAAATTTCTATAGATGGCTCTCCTAACGCACGAGGCAAAAAAAAATTTTTCCTATACTGTACATTTGCATAATTTAGAATTCCACAAAGCTGTAAGAAATTAAAACCTTGAATCTCACCTGAATCATCAACTCCATCGACCGATTCCTTATTCTTTTGCACTAGTAAAAGAGTTATATCAAGTCTTTGCAGATCAGTGCAGAACATCCGCTAATCAAGTCATCCAAAATTTGAGTATTATTGTTTTCACAATGACGAATGGCAGACACTAAACAAAGCGGTTCTTTCAAGTCACTTATATGGCCACCTTCATGTTAATTCAATTAGGAATAGTTTTAAACTGGTGTAGACAAACACAGCCAGAGATTTCACATTACACATCTGGACAAGTCACTTATATACTGTAGTCGCCTTCTTATTAATTCATCTATGACTCGTTTTAGACTGGTACAGGGAAACACAGCCAGAGATTTCACACTACACATCTGGACAAGTCACTTATATACTGTAGACGCCTTCACATTAATTCAACTATGACTCGTTTTACACTGGTGCAGGCAAACACAGCCAGAGATTTCACACTACAGACCACACATCTCGTTCGCCATCTGGACAATGACAAACAACTGCTTTCTTTACATTGACAAGAAAGAAGAAGAATCAACTTCTTCATGAATTGTTCTTATGAGGCTGGCCAGTTGTTGAATTAAAATGATTGGAAGTATCCCAGTAGATTTAGATGTATTAGCCATATGCTTCCTGTTACTGATAAGCGATACTCGGCTTCCCAGAGGACAAAAACATGCCCAATGTGTCATACCCAGGAACAGGCAGATGAGTACCACTATACTCTGGTGTGTCCTTATCCTAGTTGCCTCAGAGAATTGTATACAAAAAGATATTATTACACTAGACCAAATAGTATAAAGTTTAGTCAGTTGTTTAAAATAGAAAATAAGAGAGGGGGCAATCTAGCAAAACTGGTAAAAATAATAATGGAAGTTTTAGTTATATAATATTAGTTCTATCTAATCCATATGGGCTTATCTTCCTATTATATATGGCATATATGGGTATACGGATATATATATATATATATATATATATATATATATATATATATATATATATATATATATATATATATATATATATATATATACATATATATATATATATATATATATATATATATATATATATATATATATATATATATATATATATAGTATTGTATATAATTGTACAGAGAAGTAGTTTTGCTTCTCTTTACTGCCATCTTGTACTATTATTGTAAGACAAATTGTAATTTTGTACATTTTGTAATGTATTCTCATACCCCGAGAGGGGTCGCTAGTTAATAAAATCCTTTAATCCTTTAATTCGTATCCTATGAAGAACCAGTTTCAGACATTGTTCTTTTAAGATTGAACAGTAAGTGCATTTGTACCTTGAGTAATTATCATAATACTAGTAATTATGATGGTTATATTACAGAAATTAATGATAAAAAAGTTTCCATTACTGTCATGGTTCTGAGAAACTGCTTATAAATCTCACCAATACTTACAAAGTATAAAATCATTCAACAAACCTAATGCTTCATTACAAACAAGAATTTATTTATATTCCACTACTTGGAAACTCCAAATTACGAATATTTCACACCTGGAAATACTTTTCCCAGCCTGTAAATGAACTTTCAAACTTAAGAAATGAGTAAAAAAATACACGAACTTCATTTTAATGTTTTCGATCCTGTCAGCAGTCAACAGCTACGAAGTTGGGATTAAGAAACTATCGTAAACAATAATGGTGTTAACAATTACAAATAGCTTTTAATGATCCTCTCACAAGATGACATGATACCTCACGTAACAAAAGAGACATGTGCATCTGAATTAATCTGTTGTCGTTGGACTATTTACAACCTGGCTATTCAGAGCTCTGCACGTTCGTTTAAGATTGCCTTGCCCTATTTCCTTTCCACACTGGGTTATTTTTCCTGATTGCCTTGCCTCACTGGGCTATTTTCCCTGTTGGAGCCCATGGGCTTATGGCATCTTGCTTTTCCAACTAGGGTTGTAGCTTAGCTAGTAATACATCATACATATACCAAGGCACTTCCACAACTTTTTGGGGGAAGCCGACATTAAACAAATGAAAAAAAGGTGACCTTTCCTCTCTCTCCTCCTCCCAGCCTGACGAGGGATTCAACCGAGTTCGGTTGGTACTGCTAGGGTGCCACAGCCCACCCTCCCCCGTTATCCACTACAGATGAAACTTCATAATGCTGAATTCCCTGTTGCTGCTACCTCTGCAGTTATCCAATGCAATGGGAGGAACCAGCAACGGTAAGGCAATCTGACAGACAGACAGACAGGCCTACTGGAACTGCACCATATTCGCTCGCCATTCATTCCTATTTCTAGCACGCTCTCTTGCCTCTCTCACATCTATCCCCCTATCCCCCAGAGCTTTCTTAACTCCATCCATCCACATAAACCTTGGCCCTCCTCTTGTACTTCTCCCATCAACTCTTGCATTCATCACCTTCTTTAGCAGACAGCCATTTTCCATTCTCTCTACATGGACAAACACCTCGACACATTCATTTCCACTCTAGCTGCCAACTCATTTTTTGCACCCGTTCTCACTCTAGCTACTTCGTTCCTAACCCTATCTACTCGAGATACACCAGCCATACTGCACCAGGGCAGCCCGTAAGCCGCCTATGTTCCAGATCATCTGATTTTTGCCGTCCGCTGTCACGTTACCTGAATGAGGTTACAATTCAACCACCTCTACATGGCAGGAGTTCCTTCAATATCGTGAGGCTGCGAAAAATTCATAATGCAAATCAACAACCAATGTCACAGGCCTCGAAGAAAGCAACTGAAGCTTCTGAGAACCGTGCTTTCCTTAAATTTCTTAGCTAAATTTGGACACTAGATAACGCTTGACACTTTACCTTCGAACATAAGAAAGTGGGTCCCGGAAACTTGGGTGATTAAGATATCTCGAACAGACTTGACCCATAAATGAAAATATAAATG
>NC_090726.1:197738780-197746280 GCF_036898095.1 Palaemon carinicauda
AGGGCATCAGTAGTAGCAGTAGTAGTAGTAGTAGTAGTAGTAGTAGTAGTTACATAGAATATAGAAAGTTTTTAAGTATTTTCATATGAGGCCAGAAGCCAATTTCTTCTCTGAAGTCTGTTATTACCTGAAATATAATGAATCAATGATAGTAACAACATCAAGAGTAGTAGTAGTAGTAGTAGTAGTAGTAGTAGTAGTAGTAGTAGTAGTAGTAGTAGTAGTAGTAGTAGTAGTTACACAGAAAATATAGGATATTCTTAACTGTTTTCACACGATTTTGTGGCTTTATATTCAGTGTATGCTATGATGGTGTAATAGAAAACGATAGTATCACTATAATAATAGAAAATGTATCGAATCTGTAAGGAATTTTAGGGGTAACTTCAATAAAATAAAAAACTTCTTTTAAAAGTTAATTTGGTAAATTTGTATATTATTCCATACTGTGATTTCGGTTAATTTTACATGATAACCATGTAACTTAGAATGATGTAATCAACTATGTATCATTGAAAAGAAAATCATCTAAATTTCGGGACAGGATTCATAACTATTATATTTCGAGTTCTATATAAAAATACCTCGTCGAAATAATTTGACTGAAAGGGAATTTTAATGTGTAGGTTCGTCTTTTCATGTGTGGGGTGGAGAATATGTTAAACTTATCTGATTATTAAGATTATTTGTCCATTAAAGACAATGTTAAAAGTACTTTTTACCCACTGAAGGTAAATACTGTTTTGTATTCGTTATGAATATGTTAGTTATGATCGAGTACTTGACTTTAGTAATTGTATCAAATTGAAACTTGTAAATTTAAATTCAAAGATACTATTTTTTTTTCTACTAAAACTGAAAATAAAACTTCACAATTACGTTCTTTCAAGTACCTTGACTTTCATGCAATTTTTATCTAAAAAAAACCAAGATTTTTATAAAGGACATAATGAATAATTCATTGTTTTTTCATGAAGAATCCTTGATGATTAGCCATAGAATGATTATGCCATTTGTACAATGACTTCAGTTGATATATTTTATCAATTCACTCAGAGGGAAATTTCTCAAAGTTGAGCAGAATATTAACACTCAAAGAATCGACATAGAATTTTAGATTGTAGGCGCTTTTCCGCTGTCCATTCGAGGGTACACTCGGGCACACTATTCTATCTTATTTCTCTTCCTCTTGTTTTGTTAAAGTCTTTATAGTTCATATAGGAAATATTTATTTTAATGTTGTTATTGTTCTTGAAATATTATATTTTTTCTTGTTTCCTTTCCTCACTGGGTTACTTTCCCTGTTGGAGCCCCTGGGCTTCTAGCATATCCTGCTTTTCCAACTGGGGTTGTAGCTTAGCAAGTAATAATAATAATAATAATAATAATAATAATAATAATAATAATAATAATAATAATAATAATAATAATAATAATAATAATAATAATAATAATAAAGAAACGTTAGTTTATAAACTATCATAAATAACTTTAAATCGTAAAAGATTGACTAATCTTTAATCCAAAGGGAAAATGTATTAAGCTAACAAAAATATGATCGTATTTTACATTATAATTTATTCACCATTAATTTCATAATCACATCTAAATCGTGGTTAATTTCCCTTCCGAGACAAATCTCTTGATTATATCTAGTCTCAAAACGATATAATATAGGTCCCTTTTTACTGCCATAGCATGCGTGACCACACAGCTCAAGTCCTATTCATATTTAACCCTTTCACTGCCAGTCGTAAATTCAACTAAATTTCTGATGTAGACAAATCATTCAAGACATCACAAACTCTACCTATACTCAATTTCTTTTAATGAGGCATATTTGCACTGACTCGCAGCGGTGCCCTTTTAGCTCGGAAAAGTTTCCTGCTATCTGATTGGTCAGAATGATCTTGTCCAACCAATCAGCGATCAGGATACTTTTCCGAGCTAAAAGGGCACCCATGTGAGTCGGTGCAAATCTGCCTCACTAAAAAGAATTGACTATAGTTGATATTTATCAGGAAGATCTCACTAAGGAATTTCCAGGGAAGACCGATATGCTATGGTTTAGAGGATTTTGAAAGATGTTTCCCATTTTCAAATTTTCATAAAGTTACCAATAGCAGTGAAAGGGTTAACTAGCATATTTAAGCAGCTTTCATAACATGAGTATTAATGATATATGAAATATGAGAAAATTTTTGCAATGGAGGCAGAAGGGATATTATTTGTGGGATATAAATTCACCCTTTTTGTGTGAGAAATTTTCCGCAGTAGTAGAATTTGGCTCTTTTTTGTGTATGTGGACCGGGAACGTGGGCCCTAAGACAAATAGAGGAAGAAAAGCCTGACAGAACATATATGAGAATACTGAGGTGGATTATGAGAATATCACTGCTTCAAAAATTAGAAAATGAGGAAATAAGAATGGCAGGCATAGTAAAGATTACTGAGATGATAAGAGTATCATGACTGAGATGGTGTGGGCATGTGGTGAGGATAGAAAGTGGGGAGAGAGTGAGGAGGGATTGGGAGGAGCCTATTAGTAGGAGAAGATTGAAAAAGAGGCAGAGATTTAGATGGCGGGATAAGGTGAAGGATGATATGGAGAGAAGAGGTTTGATAGAAGACATTGGAGAGGGCGCATCAGGCAACCAACCCCTTAATGTAGGGATAACGGTGGGAAAGAAGAAGAAGAAGAAGAAGAAGGATGATAGGGAGAGAAGAGGTTTGGTGGAAGATCATGCCTTCGATAGAAGGCACTGGAAAGGGCGCATCAGGCAACCAACCCATTAATGTAGGGATAACGGTGAGAAAGAAGAAGAAGAAGAAGAAGGATGATAGGGAGAGAAGAGGTTTGGTGGAAGAGGATGCCTTTGATAGAAGGCATTGGAAAGGGCGCATCAGGTAACCGACCCTTTACTTTAATGTAGGGATAACGGTGGGAAAGAAAAAGGAGAAGAAGGAGAAGAAGAAGAAGAAGAAGTATGTGCATCTGGCGTATTTTTTCATACATTCAATTTCTTAAAAAAGAAAAAAACAAATTTCTTACTATGAGAAGGTTAAGGGGCAGCCAACATAATGAGTAGACGAGGACGACTGTTAGAGTCAATCGAATCATCTGCAAAAGAAAAAAAAAATACAATTTATGAAAAAATTGAGGAAATATACAGCAGACTTATACATCTTATGTCAGAGCAAGAAATTTAATAAAAATTACTTGTTTGTCTATTGTTGTTGCTTACGTTTTGCAAATTTAGCATAAGCATATTGTACGAACACAAATTTATATTCACGAGTATTTGTAATCTTTATTAAAGCTTATGTCAGAACGATACATACATACATCCATATACCAAGGCACTTCCCCCAATTTTGGGGGGTAGCCAACATCAACAAATGAAACAAAAACAAAAAGGGGACCTCTACTCTCTACGTTCCTCCAGCCTAACAAGGGACTCAACCGAGTTCAGCTGGTACTGCTAGGGTGCCACAGCCCACCCTCCCACATTATCCACCACAGATGAAGCTTCATAATGCTGAATCCCCTACTGCTGCTACCTCCGCGGTCATCTAAGGCATCGGAGGCAGCAGCAGGGCCTACCGGAACTGCGTCACAATCGCTCGCCATTCATTCCTATTTCTAGCACGCTCTCTTGCCTCTCTCACATCTATCCTCCTATCACCCAGAGCTTCCTTCACTCCATCCATCCACCCAAACCTTGGCCTTCCTCTTGTACTTCTCCCATCAACTCTTGCCTTCATCACCTTCTTTAGCAGACAGCCATTTTCCATTCTCTCAACATGGCCAAACCACCTCAACACATTCATATCCACTCTAGCTGCTAACTCATTTCTTACACCCGTTCTCACTCTCACCACTTCGTTCCTAACCCTATCTACTCGAGATACACCAGCCATACTCCTTAGACACTTCATCTCAAACACATACAATTTCTGTCTCTCCGTCACTTTCATTCCCCACAACTCCGATCCATACATCACAGTTGGTACAATCACTTTCTCATATAGAACTCTCTTTACATTCATGCCCAACCCTCTATTTTTTACTACTCCCTTAACTGCCCCCAACACTTTGCAACCTTCATTCACTCTCTGACGTACATCTGCTTCCACTCCACCATTTGCTGCGACAACAGACCCCAAGTACTTAAACTGATCCACCTCCTCAAGTAACTCTCCATTCAACATGACATTCAACCTTGCACCACCTTCCCTTCTCGTACATCTCATAACCTTACTCTTACCCACATTAATTCTCAACTTCCTTCTCTCACACACTCTTCCAAATTCTGTCACTAATCGGCCCAGCGTCTCTTCTGTGTCTGCAACCAGTACAGTATCATCCGCAAACAACAACTGATTTACCTCCCATTCATGGTCATTCTCGTCTACCAGTTTTTAATCCTCGTCCAAGCACTCGAGCATTCACCTCTCTCACCACTCCATCAACATACAAGTTAAACAACCACGGTGACATCACACATCCCCGTCTCAGCCCCACTCTCACCGGAAACCAATCACTCACTTCATTTCCTATCCTAACAAATGTTTTACTACCTTTGTAGAAACTTTTCACTGCTTGCAACAACCTTCCACCAACTCCATATAACCTCATCACATTCCACATTGCTTCCCTATCAACTCTATCATACGCTTTCTCCAGATCCATAAACGCAACATACACCTCCTTACCTTTTGCTAAATATTTCACAAATTTAATAAAAAATACTTGTTTCTCTATGGTGTTTTTTTTTCTAGTTCAACATAAACCTATTGTAGAACACAGCTTTATATTCATTGAGTATTTGTAATCTTTATCAAAGCTTATGTCAAAACGATAAATTCATCAAAAATTATTTGTTTGCTTATTGTAATTGTTTTTTTTTTTTAATTTAATAAAACCATATTGTCCGAACACAACTTTATATTCATGGGCATGTAATTTTTATCAAAGCTTATGTCAGAAGAAGATATTTAATAAAAATTAGTTGTTAATCTATTGTTTCTTTGCATATTCAAAAATATATTGCACAAAGAAAACCGTTTATTCACGACTACCTGTATTTCTTATTGAATCAAGTCACTTATCTAATAAGGGTAGTGCTAGATAGATAATAATCGCAATAATCACAAAAATTTAATACTTTAACTGATGATTCGTGAATGAATCTTGTCTGGAGGAAACTTCCAAGATAGTTACTTCAAACACCTATGTGAAAGGCTTATAAGCTCTCTTTAGTGATGCTATAGTACCAAAAGTGTTTTATTAGAGTATCTGTATAAAATAGGAGTAGCGCCAATCTCAAAACAGGGCGCCATTTTGTATCCATCAGCTAGCAGGGAAGCCCTTCCTACTGGCGGTTCAGGCTGATGCTTGCTCTCTCTCTCTCTCTCTCTCTCTCTCTCTCTCTCTCTCTCTCTCTCTCTCTCTCTCTCTCTCTCTCTCTCTCTCTGTTTACATAAGTACTCTAGGTCTTATTAACCTCCTCTGCAATCTTTACCCTCACACAAATTAATAATTATTCAATAACAATGCAGGAAATCATCTGCTATCAGTCAAGGAATTTTGACAAGTTTATTTCCCACGAAAAGAAATATACAGTGGAGAAAGGAGAGATAGGATTTTGGAAGCAAAATAATTTAAGAGAAATATATACCTTAGCTGGGGAGTGATCCACAGTGCTTTTTCGTAGAAGGCCTCTTCCGGGACCAGGCATCTTTTCTCCACGCTTCGTTTGTAAGATGTAAAAGACATTAGGAAATCGAAGCATTGCTTGAGGGTACACACAGGCACAGTATTCTATCTTATTTCTCTTCCTCTTGTTTTGTTGATGCTTTTATAGTTTATATAGGAAATATCTATTTTAATGTTGTTACTGTTCTTAAAATATTTTATTTTTCTTGTTTCCTTTCCTCACTGGGCTAATTTCCCTGTTGGGGCCCCTGGGCTTATAGCATCCTGCTTTTCCAACTAGGGTTGTAGCTTAATAATAATAATAATAATAATAATAATAATAATAATAATAATACTATGATGGCATGTCCTTTCAACCCATAATCTGGCGTTTATACTTAATTAATATTATGCTATTATCGAGTTAAATATACTTTAATAAGATGTATTCTTCTATTAACGTGTTTTTTTTTTCTTCCTTTTTTTGTTTGGGGTAAGCACGTTTGCCTTCTTTTTGAGGGACTTTACTTTGGCTTTGGGGTAGACCATACTCCCGATCGGCTGCCCTGCCTGACATCGCTTAGACAAAAAGGTAGCATATGTTTTAATATCGCTTAGACAAAAGGTAGCATATGTTTTAATATCGCTTAGAAAAAGGTAGCATATGTTTTGATATCGCTTAGACAAAAGGTAGCATATGTTTTAATATCGCTTAGACAAAAAGTAGCATATGTTTTGATATCGCTTAGACAAAAGGTAGCATATGTTTTAATATCGCTTAGACAAAAGGTAGCATATGTTTTAATATCGCTTAGACAAAAGGTAGCATATGTTTTAATATCGCTTAGACAAAAGGTAGCATATGTTTTAATATCGCTTTGACAAAAGGTAGCATATGTTTTAATATCGCTTAGACAAAAGGTAGCCTATGTTTTAATATCGCTTAGACAAAAGGTAGCATATGTTTTAATATCGCTTAGACAAAAGGTAGCATATGTTTTAATATCGCTTAGACAAAAGGTAGCCTATGTTTTAATATCGCTTAGACAAAAGGTAGCATATGTTTTAATAAGGCAAAATCAAATAGAGTCCTGAAACCTATATTAACATTACCTTTTCCTACTTTTTTCTTACTATAATCGCTTGAAATAGAAATTGCCTAGCGTATCAAACGTTACGAAGCTGGATGTTCTTAAAATCCAAAATTTCTATCAAATATTACAGTTGTTCATGAACTTAGGATACCATTAAAGGAGTGAAGTCAAGCCTATAGGATGAGGAAGTAACCCTTCAGTGGTAGACATTACAAAACATAATAAAGAGAGGAGCAAACCTGATAAAAGGTGTCCCACCTTGAGAAAGGATCACCCCTATACTGAATGATCTACATTGGCTGCTGATTAAAACGAGAATTATATGTAAAATATGAACAATAACCGACCAAGTTATCAGAACCGGTCGTCCAAAATAGCTAAGAGAATTGGGAAATATTGTGCAGCCAACAAATTGTCCTGACATGAGAATAGTCACAGATGGTTTCAAACATTTAGAACCTAGATACATGTCTACTGTAGGTTCTAGAGCCTTTAAATATGCGGTCTTAAGACTATACAAGAGGCTCCCACGAGGCATCCGAATAATTGAAGATATTAAGGCCTTCAAGAGGAAACTAAAGACTTATTTTGCTAGTGCTTTGACAGTGATGATCAAACAGTAAGCGAACAATATGTATTGTGAAATGTTAAATACTGAATAAACATTGTAAAACGACAGTGGAGGTCCTGTAGAGAGTAGGATTTCCC
>NC_090726.1:197753780-197756280 GCF_036898095.1 Palaemon carinicauda
TTCCAAAAGGCCAGTGCTGAAGGACAATAATCGAAGCCACTGATAATGGCACGCAGAAGACCATAATAAGCAAATCTCCAACAGCCAGGTTTGCAATGAAGAGATTGGTGACCGTGTGCATCTTTCGTCTCGTGATGATGGTGTATAGAACCAAAACGTTGCCAAATAATGCTAGGATGAATATGGTAGAATACATTATGTATACTAAAGACATGTATGAGAAATAAGCCGATGTACATACACCGGCTGAGACTAATACATCCAATTCTAAGAGGGATAAATTGCACGTTTCGCAATGCATATAGTCAGGGAAGGTTCGGGTCTCGTTCGAAGCGTATGTCTCACTGAGTTCGATGTTGCAGTTTTCTCGTATTTCCTCTATACTGAGAGGATAAATGTCCTCTTGGGTGATAGTAGAGGAATCCAAGGCTTCCGTTAAATTACCCATCATTAATTCGAATTGATTTTAAACCTTTTATTTTGAAATTAACAACCTAATTGCACTCTAGCACTTTATGGATAGGGGTAAATCTTCTTAGCTTATTCCTTTTTTATTGTAATTAAGCTTATTTTAACTGTACCCTAAATAAATTAATGATGAAATTCTTAATCTTTACTTTTATCCCATTCTATCTTGAAATCAGTTGGGATAACACCATGATATCATCAGTTTTAGCAACTTATAGTAACTTCTTCTACTTCTTCTTCAGGCTAGACAGTTGACTTCTCGACACATTATAAGCGCTAACTAGTTACCGCTTAGTATCTAATATCACAGGACGATAACTTTCACAATACAAAACAAAATGTTCTCAAAATATTCACGAGCAGGATTTTCGGAGTGGCTCGGTCTATGCACTTTGAAACAAACACTGTGGGCTTTTAAAGTCCTATGATATGAAATCGTAATCTCTGTTTGATTTCGAGTAGCCATGAAGTAGGTTTTACTGCACAGCGTAGCTTCCACTTGGTAGCAGAATCTCTTCACCTGAAAAGAAAAAAGAGAAAAAAAAACTTAGTTTACATGACAGGGGCAATGAAATCTAGCTTGCATTTTAACTATGTATTTTCTTTAACCCTGTTTTATTATTATTATTGCTATAAGCCAAGCTATAACCCTAGTTGGAATAGCAAGATGCTATATTCCCAAGGGCCCCAACAGGAAAAAATAGCCCAGTGAGGAAAAAAAATAAAAATAGATAAGCTACAAGAGAAGTAATAAATAATTAAGATAAGATATTTTATGAATAATGACATTAAATAAAATCTTTTACATATAAACTATAAGAAATAAAAAATAAAAAAACAAGAGGAAGAGAAATTAGATAGAACAGTGTGCCAGAGTGTACCCTCAAGCAAGAAAACTCTAATCCAAGACAGTGGAAGGACATGGTACAGAGGCTATGGCACTACCCAAGACTAGACAACAATAATTTAATTTTGGAGTGTTCTTCTCCTAGAAGAGCTGCTTACCATAGCTAAAGAGTCTCTTCTACCCTTACCAAGAGGAAAGTAGCCACTGCATAATTGCAGCACTTCTCTTGTAGCTTATTTGTTTCCTTTCCTCGCTGAGCTATTTTTTCCTGTTGGAGCCTTGAAATTCATCATTCTGTCTTTCAAGCAAATCAATATTCTCTGATTTTTAGATATAAACTCTTAACTCTTCCTCATTTATGTAGACTCAAGCACACTATCCTTTGTTTCCTTATTTCCTTTTCTCACTGGGCTATTTTTCCCTGTTGGAGTCCTTGGGCGAATAGCATCTTGTTTTTCCAACTAGGGTTATAGCCCTTCTGTCTTCAAGCAAATCTTCCTCATTTATGTAGACTCAGGTACATTATCCTTTCTGTTTCCTTATTTCCTTTCTGCACTGGGCTATTTTTCCCTGTTGGAACTTTTGGGCGAATAGCATCCTGCTTTTCCATCTAGGGTTGTAGCTTAGCTAGTTATAATAATAATGATATAGTGGGTAAACAATCCAGAACACACTATTCTTTGTTTCCTTATTTCACTTCCCCACTGGGCTATTTTTTCCTGTTGGAGCCCTTGGGCGTACATCATCTTGCTTTTCAACCTAGCATCCTGCATTCCTAAGTAGGGTTATAGCTTAGCTAAGTAATAATAATAATAATCTACCGAGAAAGAAATCCAGTAAAAATCAACTTCTCACTAGATCCAGAAGCTAATGTGTTTATATGTACCCCCGTGTAATGTTTACCTCTCAGCGCGGTCTCGAGTCTACCCCAGTGTTGCCAAGTTTTCTAAATGAGAAAAGGCCAACTCGTAATCAACTGCAGCTTTAAAAGGCCAATCCATTATCGGAAAAAGGCCAAATATATAGTATCTTGGCCCACCTTTTTCATGATAATACTAAAGGCCAGCTAATTTCAGAGGCCAAATTTTATGTTTTTGGCCTGAGAAAAGGCCAGCCTGGCAACACTGCGCTCAGCCTCTCCCCCACATCAACAAACCGCTTTTCCTTAATGGCGTCCTGACTGAC